>NW_015166457.1:537146-545820 GCF_001447785.1 Gekko japonicus | reverse complement strand
TTGGGGGAGAGGAACAGCAAACTGTTTAGAATATTGGAGGCGAGACTCAGGCAACGCAGCCAGTGGATAGGGTCAGCTTCTGAGTGACTGATCAGGGAGCGAACTGATTTGGGAGCATGTGGAATGTTCAGGGGAGTCCATGACCAAAACAGAATTATATATAAGGAGAGATGATAAACTCTGCCTTGACCTGGATGCCCAGGCTAGCCGGATCTCATTGGATCTCAGAAGCTTAGCCAGTATGGTGTAGTGGTTAAGAGTTGCAGGACACTAATCTGGAGAACTGGGTTTGATTCCCCACTCCTCCACATGAAGCCATCTGGGTGACCTTGGGTCAGTCACAAGTTCTTTCAAAGCTGTTCTCTCATGAGCAGTTCTCGAAAGAACTCTCTTAGGCCCACCTACCTCACAGGGTATCTGTTCTGGGGAGAGGAAGGGAAGGTGATTGTAAGCTGCTCCAAGACTCCTTCAGGTAGTGAAGGCTGGAGTATAAAATCAACTGTTCTTCCTCTTTGGGTCGGCCCTGGTTAGTATTTGGATGGGAGACCCCCAAGGAAATCAAGGGTCATTAAGCAGAAGCAGGCAGTGGCAAACGACCTCTGAACATCTTCCCTTGAAACCCCTACGGGGTTGCCATACGTCAGCTGATACTTGAAAGCACTTTATACCACCCGTGATGATGAACTCTACTTCAAAATTCTGTCAGGCTCATCTTTCTGCATTGGGCAGGGGGTTGGACTACATGGTCTGTATGGCCCCTTCCAACGCTATGATTCTATGATTTATTCTAATTAAACTCTATCTACTGCATAACAGGAGCTGTGGTGGCTCAAGTGGTTAAGACGCTGAACTGCAGGCTGTGGAAGGTCGGTAGTTCAGCAGTTCGAGACCTGGGTGCCGCATGACGGGGCCTGTAAAGGCCGAAACGCGTTAGGTCTACTTCATTAGCCCTTGTATGATTTTATATATATATGAGGTATGAATGGGCCCTTCTTTGTTATTTTAATTTGTGTGTAATAAATAAATGTATATTTTTGTATGATTTTTAGAGTTGGCCCTCTTCTATCCTTGACTAACCTTTTTAGGTTCTGAATTCTAAGTTTTAGGTTCAGTTTTTTTCCCTTTTCCCTTTTTGTCATTATTTCGAGCAAGGGAACCTTTACCTTTACCTTTTTACTGCATAACCACAGTGATCATATTTAAGACTGTTCTGGATGTGCCTATGAAGATGAGCTATGAGTGAAAGATTCTGGGTTCTAATGTCAGCACAGCCATGAATTCAATGAGCAGCCTTAGGGTCAAACTCGACATTATGCCAATGCCATTTTAGAGACAAATACAGCCATTTAAAATTGGTGTATGAGACCGAACCTGATCAAGCTCATGACACAGCAGGAAGTAGCCTTAGGGTCAAACTCAACATTATGCCAGTGCCATTTTAGAAACAAATACAGCCATTTAAAATTGGTGTAAGAGACCAAACCTGATCAAGCTCATGACACAGCAGGAACATGGGATCCCCCCCCCCCCCGTACCATTTGAAGTGCCAAATTGGATTGCCAGGTGCTTACCTCTCACCAGTGGGGGGGGGTGGGAGGGAGCTTCCTGAGGGTGGGGGGCGAGGCAATGTTGCCACGCATGATGTCTGCGACGTAATGATATCACATTGTACAGCAACATTGTGGTATTTTGGGCAAAACTCTATGACCACAGACTTTTGCCCAAAATACCAGCGCATCACCCCTCAACATCCCCAATGTGATGATGTCATTTCCACATGACACCATCATGATGGGGACATTGTACCAGGTCATGGCTGTTGGGGGCAGGGTTTTCCCCAGCTGGCCAGCAGCAGGCAAAAGCCAGAAAAATCACGGAATTTTCTGCTCCCACCTGGGGGCTGGCAACCCTAGTGCCAAAACAATACCCCATAGCTATTTCAAGGGGAAAATACTATCAGTCAAAAGCTGTATCAATGTATTTTTACAGTTTCACTCACACATGAGACTGAGCTGACTATGCATGTTTAATGAGTATACTTTTTGCTGTGTGCATATGTTGATGGAAGAAGTATGATTTACTATTCAGTTTGTAGCTTGTAGCCATTTCAACATCCTCATTTTAAAAATGCAAATAATACCCAGTGTCGAAAATCTTGGATGTTAAAGTATTAACATTTTAATTTCTCTATATTTTCCCTCACTCATAGGCAGAGTTTTACAAATGCATGAATCAAAGTTCCACACACACACACACCCCGCTAGGATTGCCAGTCTTCTGTTGGCTGCCAGGCCAGGTCTGGCAAGCCTAATCCACATACTTTGGCACTTGCTGAATAATAAATCAAATAAACACAAACATCACCCTAAGGCTATAGCTAAAATAAAAAGTTTATTTGTAAAAACCTAGATCAATTTACAAATATATTTCTCTCTAATCTTGATTTCTTTGGCTTTCCCACCGGCAGAAATGTAGACTTCAGAGGGTTTTTCTAAAGCAATCTGATAACATGAGATCAAACATAACTTTATACAGCAACACGGCTGTATAACAACAACACATTTTTCTCATTCTTCAGATGGGGTTTTCATTCGAAAAGATGCACAGGCGTGTTTTTAAGCACATGGCTTGGGTGTTCTATGCTGAGGTATACAGAAAGCAAAAGAATGATCATTTTAGAAAGGACAGGAGCATATTTTTTTATTTGGGGTTGGGTTCTGAACGTGAGTCTTTTTGTATATCTTTGTTGTTAAAAAACTCTTCAATGCAATTTGCTTGCACACCAACCTGCACAAGAACAAAGCAATCAGCAAAGTCTGCCTTACAAATCAATCTTCGTGAATAGTATTCCTTTCAAAGCCTGCAGGACTGCCCAGATAACTCCTGGCATGATATGTAAGAAAGATGATCAAACTGGCATATCAAAAAGCCACTGGCTTTATTGCAAAGCAGATTAAAACAAAGATCTCTGAGCAATGTTCAGCTCATATGGGAGAGAAGAACAAACAAGACTATAAAAAGTGGGTAAGAAATGATCAGAAACGAAAAATAATCCAAACAAGCCAAAGATCAGTGATGGCAGGAAAAACATAAGCTTCAGTATCAGGAAGGGAGGAGGGAGAAAATATCAAAAGAGCAGCTGAACTTTAAGACTGCAGTACACTCCTTTGCAAAGGACCCTGTACTGTGAACAGTCTAATGCAGAGGTGTCGAACTAATTTGTTATGAGGGCCAGATATGACATAAAGGAGACCTTGATGGGCCGGGCCGTGTGTGTCATAAAATGTAATGCCAGGTAGCGGAGATATAAACTTTATAATAGACATAAACACAAAGGTTTTTTTACTTAAAATAAAAACATGCTTAAAACATTAGCACTCTTGCACTATTTTGTTTATTTAACAGTGTCTGATAACTGACACCTCTTGCTCTGAATTACTGCATCAAAATGTCTGTGCTGTTGCAATCTTGAGTATGCTGTTCAAGTGTATATCTCTAAGCTGCAAACGTATTTTGATTTATTGACATTCACTACAGAAATCTCATGCTCAGAGTTCTAAGCCTAGGACCCAGGGGAAAACATGAAATGGCTGGACATTGCAAGCTTTTTTTACATAAATTGCTTTATGTGCTTGTCAAATACATGAGAAGGCACCATGACACAGATGGAGGGCTGTTTGTCCACAAAACTATAGTCTTCCTCAGTGGTCAGTATCAGCTTACTATCTGTTCAAAATCCCCAAAGGAAATGTGCTGGGTGAACTTGGTCTGGACACACACTCTCAGCCTAATCCACCTCACTGGCTTGCTGTTATTCCTTATCTAAATAGTTCACATTGCTTTCCTACTGAGCAAGATTGGATCATGAGGACATGAATACAGTTAAAAGGGGGAAGGAACCCAGTTGCACCCAGAAGAGCCACAGCATAACAAACACAACAAAACACACACCCTGTAGCAAGGCACACAAAAGCGTATACCTTGGATAAAATTTGTTGGTCTTAGTTGCTTTGTATTTCTCCTCTGTGATTCAGGCAGCCAAGCAAAGCAAGCTTTCCTTTCTTTCCTCCCTCCATTTGGGGAGGAGCCTCAGCCAATGGAAGGGTAGAAACGCTTTCCTATCTCACCTATGTGATTGAGGCTGCCTGGCCAGGAAGCATGCTCTGGCTCATTCTGTCTCTCCCCCTGGATGGGGGAGGGAAGGAGTCTCCACCAGCGCAGAGAACAGAAGCTTGCCTATCTATCTCTCATGAGCAATTGAGAGAGTCTGGCAAAGCAAGCTTTGATGAAGCAGCAGCAGCAGCAGCAGAACTGGAAGAAAAAGCAGAAGACAGGCCTTTCCACTGCGGGCCTGATAGAAACACTCTGGGGGCCTCAACTGGCCCCCGGGCCACATGTTTGACACCCCTAGTCTAATGAGCACAACTTCAAGTGCTCCACAGGCCTCTGTAAAAATCTTGATACTTCCATTTTCTAAAAATATAAATGTCTAGCCCTTGTTTCTTTGTCTTTTCATTCCCTCTTATTTCCCCCAGCTAGTTTTGAGGATGAAGGGGCTTCCAACAGCCAGCCACAGAGAGTAACAGCAACAATGGCAGGAACAGCTACAGACTGCAATGGGGAGCAAAGGTGAACTTGCTCTCACAGTCTTGTGTTCTGTGCATCCAGAATGGCAATGTTTCTAAAAGATCCAGAAACTGGACAGCTAAGCAAAGGATGCTGAGGACACTACTTTCACTAACTGAATGGACTCCAGTCCAGTAAAAAGGAGTCTGAGTACAGTAGCAGTCTTCCTCATGGGGATACCTTCACAGTCCTGAAATTGTGTGTGCAAATTGGTGCTGCATGGCCTATTCTAGTGGCTGGAACAATGGAACACTGCAATGGAACACTGCATAAAGCTACATGCAGGTTCCACTTGTTGGACTGAGGCTGCATGTGCCATGCCAGTCATGCCACCACTAAGTGAAGACAGACTCCAGTCTCCCCCCCCCCACTCCAGATATGGATGATGTTCTGACTGTAGGCGTAAAAGTAAAATCTGGATCAAGCCATAGTTCCAAAACAAGTCTCATGTTCATAAAAGAATGGGACATCTATGACAGAAGTAGAAACTGATGAAAAAAGCCTAGAATCACAAACAGATACATAAAATTTCTGTAAAAAGTATAGGGACACAAGACAAAAGTAGGAAACCCCTCCTCTAAGTATGGATTAAAATGGCACATTTTCTGCAAAAAGTGGTGGCTTCTTTAACCACTGTACAATGGTGTTCCAATGGTAGTGGACAAGCAAGTTTTTCACCATTTATACTGTTATAATATAAAAATTAGGAGTTACTCTCCTTTTTTTTTGCCCCCCATAGGGGATTTTTCTATTGCATTTTCTATAAACTACAAAAAAACAAGGGAGGGTATACTACAAACTACAGGTAAAAGTAAAGAAAACCACTAAAAACCCAAGAGATGGTGGTCATACACAATGCTTACAAAATTAGCCTCTAGTAAATTAGCTTATAATTTGCTACATTAAGTGAGTACATAATTCTTATTGCTTAAATTAACATCTACAACAAATCTGGCTATATAAAGAACTCTAAAGAAAAATGCTTTAAATTGGTTTAAAACAGGATCCAGAGAATAATCACAACTCATTTTTTTTCCTTCTTATTTCTCAATTGATAGCTTAATTTAGGGGCAGCCTCCCCCAGTTCAGAAACTGAGTCCTTATCAGAAGGTGCCAGTACTCCTTGTTCTTCACTTCCCTTGCTGCTGTCATCATCATCTTTTTCTCCTTCCCCTGCTGAGCCGACATGTTGATGTAGAAATTCGCATGCCTTTGCAACAGAGTCAGTTCTTTCTTTCTTGTCTTTAAATTTGAAGAGGATACCTTCAAGAATACTCCATCTGAAGGGAACTTTGTTTTCCTGTAAAAACAGCGTCTGTATCTCTTTCTCTTTTTCCTTATTTCAAATGGAATATCCTTCATAACCTTAATTTCATTGTCTTTGATCAGGGTGGTTCCATTTGTTGCTTTCAAAACTTGGTCTCTGACTTGTCTCCTTGAGAATCTTACCACGATCTCACTGGGCAAATTATTCTTTTTTATGTAATCAGAATAGGATCTGTAGATAGTGTCTATTTTGTTTTGTAAAAAGTACACATTTAAATCTGCAACCGGACCCAATAAATCACAGATAGTCTGCTTTAAGTCTTCTCCTCTTGCTTCAGGAATCCCCTGGAATCTTAAGACATAGCTTGCTTTTTCCATTTGCAAGTGTAGAAGTTGGGCCTCATCAGTTGCTCGCTTTTTTCCATCCCCTGCATCTGTTTTTGAAGCTTTTGTGTGTTGGCATCGACTTTTTAAAGCTCTTACTCCATTTTTTCTGTCTTTTTAGTAGTTTCATTTAGTTGGCTTTGTTGTGAGTCGAATTTCGCATGTAGTGACATCATTTGTTCCAGCAGAGGGTGCAAAGCCTCAGTCAGCATACTTTGGAAGTCTATAGTAGTGTCCTGTTTAGGACCAGAACTTGCTGGGCTGGCATTTCCGGCAGGGAACTTCAGTTTCAGTTGCTTGTCCTTTTCCTCCCTCCTCGGAGGCGCCATTTTTGAGAATTGTTTACTTTTTAAGAAATGTTATCAATGTCTCTGGAACCTTTAGAATCACTTGGTAAGTTCTTAAAAGTTCTTTAATTTAGTCCATTCACTTTTACAGTCCACCCCCCCCCTTATAGCTGCATTTATCAGGCCGCTTTTTCTTTTTGAGGGGGAGTCCCCCCCCTGCTCTGAGAAGGGGAGGTTTTCAGTCTGTTTTTCTGGCGTCTTCATTTAAACAAACACTTTTCTGCAAAGATCTCGCCCTTCATAATGACCTCACCCGGCCACCAAGCGCTTGCCCCGGTGTGCGTCCCCATGTCCATTCAAAAATCAGCAGCAGGACTGTTGGGGCAGGGAGCAGCCCCCCTTCGCCAGCTGTTTGCCAGAGGAAGTACCCTCCAAGCACCCCATGGCTAGGAGGGCTCTGGGTGGGGGATGCAGATGATCGCACCCCCTCCCATCTGCTGATTCACGGCACGCTTCTCTGGGAGCTCCAAGAGATCGCAGCCGCCACTGAGGGAGCCAAAACCAGAAGAGGAGTTACTGTCCTTGATGATGATGTAGCAATGCAATGGGATAGGAAACAGCAAAAGGGAAAAAATAACCCAACCTGAGAAGCAAGTCAGGAGCCTAGAAAGCTGAGCAGCTAAACAAAAGAATAAAATATATCTATTTAATACAAAGTGCACAGTAAATATAGATTAAAAACAGATAAAACCACAAGGTAGTGGGTATCATATTACATCCACATAGCATACAGCAATACATGTAAGCTGCATGTACAGTAACTAAGACCAAGACATTGGTTACACAAAATAACCACTAGATCAGGGGTGTCAAACATGCAGCCCAGGGGCCGGATCAGGCCCTCAGAGGACTTCTATCAGGCTCGCAGTGGAACTGGCTGTCTTCTGCTTCTTCTTCCAGTTCTGCTGCTGCTGTGTCATCATAGGTTTGCAGCTTACAGATACACACCTGAACAGCATACTCAAGTTTGCAACAGCACAGACATTTTGATGCAATAATTCAGAGCAAGAGGTGTCAGTTATCAGACACTGTTAAATAAACAGAATATTGCAAGAGTGCTAATGTTTTAAGCATTTTTGTGTTTGTGTCCTTTATAAAGTTTTTATCTTTGCTACCTGATATTACATTTTATGATACACATGGCCCGGCCCAACAAGGTCTCATTTATGTCAGATCTGGCCCTCATAACAAATGAGTTTGACACCCCTGCACTAGATCAAACTTGTTTCAGACCAGAGGGCCTTCTTCATTGGTCGAAATAATAACACACGCTAGATATATGTATTAAATATCTGTTCCAGACCAGGCAGTTGTATATGAATCAACTAAATAGTGCAACTCCAAATAATAAAGTATTGATGTTTTTCATGACACATGGACACACACAATATGCTAAGGTTATGATAAATGGTGATATGATGCAAAGTATTGAGCTTCAAAAAGGAACAAGGCAGGGCTGCCCTTTATCACCACTACTTCGCATTGGAATCACTGAAAATAGTAAGTGAAAATAATCAAATACAAGGTCTCAAACTAAGAGGAGAAGAGTTTAAATTATTAGCTTTTGCAGATGACCTTGTGTATATATTAGAAAACCCGGTATCCTCTATTACTCATTTGTTAAAAACAATTCAAGATTATGGACACGTTTCATGTTTAAAAATTAATTTGAAGAAGACGAAAATAATAATCAAAAACTGCTTACCAAACAAGATACAGGAGTTACATAAATTAACAGATGTGGAAATTGTGAAAAAAGTCAAATATCTTGGAATCATAATGTCTAACAGAAACAGTTCCCTAATAGAAGAAAACTATAATAAATTAGGAAAGATTTATTAAGATGGAATGACTTGCAGCTATCACTTATGGGTAGAATAGCAACCATGAAAATGAACATACTTCCGAGATTTTTATTCTTGGCTCAAAATATACCTATATTGAAGAGAACAAAATTCTTTTTAGACTTTGAAAAAAAGACCAGACAAATTATTTGGTATCCCAAAAGATCAAGAATTAAATGGAAAACGTTACAAGATAGAAAAGAAAGA
>NW_015166457.1:533894-537065 GCF_001447785.1 Gekko japonicus | reverse complement strand
AGAAATATGATGGAGAAAGTTATGAAGTGTTGCTAGATAAAAACAGTAAACTAAAATTGGAGGAGAATCTGCTCTGCTCACATAATATAAAGCTGACATGGTGGGGAAGCCTACAACTTCAATCTAGATTTAACAAAGACGCTGTAATAGGTTTCCAAGAGACTAAAACCCAATTGGATAAAATCTGGTTTTCATCAAGTGATAAAATGATTCAGAAATGTTATAGATTTCTATTAGAAGAATACATGCAAGATGAAACAGTTAAGACGACTATGACTGCATGGTTGAAGGATATAGAATATAGTATTGATATAGACAAATGGTCAAAAATGTGGAAAACAGTTAAATATATGAGGGCCATTAACTATAAAGAAAATACCTACAAAGTATTTCATAGATGGTATTGGTCCCCTGACAGAATAGCCAAATGTCATCCTAATGCTTCAAAAAATTGTTGGAAGTGTAAAGTGAATGTAGGAACATTCTTCCATATGTGGTGGCAACGTGGAAAAGTTTCTAGCTATTAGTTGATGGTGCAAAAGATAATATCAGAAATAATTAATATGAACTTTGTCTTAACTCCAGAAATGGCTTTGTTAAATATAATTCCGGGGCATTATGAGTGAAATGATGTTTATATGTTGATATATATCCTAATGATTGCTAGAATTTTGTTAGCCAAGTATTGGAAACTAGAAAGGACCCCCTCCAAGAGAGGAAATAGAATTCAAGTTGTTAGAAATGGCAGAAATGGATAAACTGAGTTTAATACTTCAAGGAAAAGATGACAATATACACCTTAAAAGATGGTTGAGAGTATATGAATGGACAAATAATATATGGAAAAATACTCAAATATATATAAGGTTTATTATTTGCAATACTATATATTGTGGAAAATGTATAAATAAAATATTTAAAAAAATAATTAAAAAACAGCTGAGAGGCAGCTCAGCTGGGGCTCTTTTGGGCAGTCTCTTCAAACCCAAAAGAGTCCGCAAAACAGCTGATCCTGCAGGGAGAACTCTTCCTGCAGACTCAGCTGGGGCTGTCTTGGGCATTTTGAACATCAAAGCACTAATAAGGATTTGCCAGCCCACCCTTCCGTCCCTTTGCCCCCATCCATCCTTTCCTTCTATGCCTTGTATCTTTTCTTAGTTTGTTCCTTTGTCTCTCTCCTTATTTCACAGATCCAGAATGCAGCTGCCAGGGTGTTGACCAGCTCATCTTGGTCTATCCCTATATTGCCATTCTTGAGACAGCAGCACTAGTTGCCAATTTGTTCAAGGTGCTGGTTATAACCTCGTAAAGCTCTAAACAGTCTGGGACTAACATACCTGAAGGACCATCTCTCCCAATACACCCACACCCGTTAGTAGAAAAACACTATTGTCACAGGAGCTCGAGGACGACCCCTCACTGTCTTTTTTGCTCGAGCTCCCAAGTCCACCTATACCAGCCACGTTGACTCCCCCTCCTTTCTCCTTGCCCTAGGGAGGGTGACGGCCTCAGACACCTGGAAGGGGGGGAAGGTTAAATCAACATTCCCCACACCCTTCCCTGCTGGATGCCGCCATTCTTCTCTCTAGGCTGCTTTGCATCCAGGAGTCATCCCTGGCCTCCTCCTTTCCCCACCTTATATTTCCCCCGCCCTCCTCCCAGTGGGCCCTGCTCCTTCCTGTGCCCCTCTCTGCTCCTGGCCCCGCCCCCTTACAAAGCCCGAGACGCTCTCCCCTGGGCGTGGTCCCTCTCTCGGCCCTCTCAGCTCCAGGACACTGAGCTCTGCTGTGGGGGCGTGCCCTCGCGCCGGGCCTGTGGCCTGGTGCGGCTGCCTCTGCTCCGCCTGATGTCTCCAGGCCTCCTTGCTCTCTGCGGGTGCCTGCGTTGCCACCTCCGCTGTCTCTGCCATCGCCCTCCCCACCGTCGCTGGCTTCCTGCATCCATGGAGACACCGCGCCCATGGTCCTCCCTCGCTTCTCCAGCTCCTCCGCTCCTCCTGCCCCGCCCCGCTGCCTGGGTAAATGTCGGGGCGATCGCGTCCCGCCTTCCCAGCTCCGAGCAGGGTTCGGCATCTCCGGCCCTGGGGGGGTGCGAGTCCCGTCCTCAGGACAACTATATTAATAGCAGAGAAAGTTAATTTTTGTTTATAATATGAATTTAAGTCAGTAAGTTTTTAGAGATGGGGAAAACTGGAAACATAGTCAGCAGAATGTTCTTTGTCCAAGAGAGTACCATATTTCACTTTTAATAAGGAGATTTTGACAAGACACCTGTGATCAAAGTTGAAAGAAAGCCAGAAACATCTTGTTTTTCAGAAGTAAGATTAATGGATGTTAGAGACAAAGAATTGAAATATGCATGTGTAAATGATGTCACGGATGATGTAAAACTGCAAGGAGAACCTATAGTATAAAAGCTGGAACACAACTGTTGCTCAGTGGACATCTGAGCTGAACATTTTGACTGCATGTTGTCCCTTATTCAAATAAAACTTTTTTTTTTCCCTTTTGCTGCCTGGATTTCATCTCACTGTGTGACTTCAATTGGCTAGCCACACAAGTCAAAGAACCTCAGCACCCTGAGGGTGCTGCCTTCACTTCTGTTGGTTCTTCTTTTTTCCTCCTTACCTCAGGCCCTATCCCCTTCAGTTTCATCCCATATTTTTACAGTCCATCTTATTGCTACATTTCCCTACCTATTACATGGGAAATAAGTACGCAAATAAGTGCGTAGCAGGACTGTTGTCACAAAAGCATTCAAGCCAGAAACTCAGCCAGTTTTGTTCTTATATTCCCCATGGACAGTTCTGAGGGGAAATGGGCATTTGGAATAACTGGACAATGGGAAGCTTCCTGCCAGGTGGTTGCAGGTTCCCCAAATACAACACAAGTCTTTTCTCCCCTCTCCAGTTCATGACAGTACTGTTCCTGGTTCAGACTGAACAGGCAGACAGGCAAAGTGGCAAACTGACATGAACATGGGACATTATAAGGAGAGACAAGTGCTCTTCTTTCTCACTGAGCCCAGATTTTACTGGATTAAGAAAAATTTCAACTGCAATACAATGTTTCCAGTTATTATCATCATTAGACTTGTCCTGCTGTGCATGTGATAGTCCACATTTTTTAAAAAACTTCTGAAATGAAAATCTGTTACAAAAGTATTCCTGCT
>NW_015166457.1:532040-533813 GCF_001447785.1 Gekko japonicus | reverse complement strand
ATTATTATTATTAATGGAGGAGGAGGAGGGATATTTGTGGCCCCTGAGTTATTTTCTGCACAGAATTGTGCTGAGAGGTGTTGAGCCGCACCAACATCCCTCCCATGCCATACAGCTCTTAGAAGGACCCTGGCAGGCCGCCGCGTTCCAGAACGTAAAGGAACTCTTGATCTCCAATGCGGTCTTGGCCCACTTTGATGAGTCGTTGCTGGTGGTATTGGCCTGCGATGCCTCGCCCTACAGCGTTGGGGCTGTGCTGGCGCATCGCCTCCCTGATGGCCGGGAGGTACCGGTCGCGTACTACTCGGGCACTCTGTCTGCGGCGGAGCAAAATTATGCCCAGATTGATCGCGAGAGACTCGCAATCGTGGCCGGGGTCAAGAAATTTCACGATTTCATCTATGGCCGGCCCTTCACCACCGCCACCGACCACTGCCCGCTTCTCAGCTTGTTCGCGCCCGACCGGAGAACGCCGCAAGTCATCTCCCCACGGGTCCTGCGGTGGACCATCTTCCTGGCGGCCTACGACTATGCGATCGAGCACCGTCCAGGGAAAGCCATGGGCCACGCCGACGCCCTCAGTCACCTGCCCCTGCCGGACGTCGTGGAGGACCCGGCCCCCGCACACCATGTTCTCCAGCTCGAGGACCTCCCCGAAGCTCCGCTCCAGACCGCTGACATCGCCCGCCGCTCAACCCGGGACACCATCCTTTCTCGCGTGCTGGGCTGGGTGGCAAGGGGGTGGCCTACCAAGGTAGAGGGGGCGGAATTCACGGCATTCGCTTTACGTAGAGAGTTGTCGGCGCACAAAGGTTGCCTGCTGTGGGGGGACCGGGTCGTGGTCCCCAGCGCCCTGAGACAAAAGGTACTGCAAGCCCTGCACGAGACTCACCCCGGCATCATGCGGATGAAGGGCCTCGCCCGGAGCTATGTCTGGTGGCCGGGCATCGATGCAGAGGTTGAAGCCTGGGTGAAGAGGTGCCCCACCTGCCAATCGGTGAGACCCAGCCCACCAGGGGCACCTTCCCAGTCGTGGGAATCCACCCACACTCCGTGGTCCCCGCTACACATTGATTTTGCCGGGCCATTCCATGGACTGTTGTTCCTGGTGACGGTGGACTCCTACACCAAGTGGCTAGAAGTCAGCCCCGTCTCCTCTATGTCCATGAAGGCCACCATCCGCGTCCTCCGACAGCTGTTCGCCACCCACGGTCTGCCAGACACCATCGTCTCAGACAACGGGACAGCATTCACATCGGAGGAGTTCCAGCAGTTCCTCAGCGGCAACCTGATCCGGCACATCAGGTCAGCGCCATTCCACCCCGCGACCAATGGCCAAGCTGAAAGAATGGTGCGGACGACAAAGGAAGCGCTGAGCCGCCTGACGGAGGGAGATTGGGAAAGGCGTATCGCACAATTCCTCCTTGCACAACACATCACACCCAATCCGGTAAGCGGCCGCTGCCCTGCGGAGCTCCTCCTGGGCCGGAGGCCTCGGACCCTCCTAGACCACCTGCACTCGGATCGGGCTCCAGAGGACCGGCACACGACTGAACAGCAGGACGTGCCCCACGGTTCTTCCCGGAAGACACGGTTTTCGCCAAGAACTTTGGCAGGGGGCCCACTTGGTTGGCCGGCCGCATCATCCGTCCCTTGGGCACCCAAATGTATGAAGTGTCGACCGAGTGTGGGCAACTACTGCGGAGGCACATCGATCAATTCCGTAGGCGCATGCTCCCGGAACACGTAAGCACAGAGGGACCGGAACCCCAG
>NW_015166457.1:523844-531580 GCF_001447785.1 Gekko japonicus | reverse complement strand
AGCAACATTCTTTTTCGAGAGGCTAGCCAACATCTTTTAGAAGCTCATAAACGGAATAAGATGCTTGACCTGGCATCAGATATGAACACAAGGGAGTGAACAAACTGAAACTAAGTCCTGGAAAGACAAAAGTAATGCTAGTTAGGAAAGCGGAGGTCTTGAAAGATATTATGCTTCCCACATTTGAGACGGTTCATCTGATGCTTGACGACTCATTTAAGAGTCTGAGGGGTCATACTAGACCCAATATTATTGCTGGAGAAGCAAGTTAAAGCAGTTGCAAAAGGTGTGTTCTTCCAGCTCAGCCTAGCTCAAACAATGGTCCCTTACCTTGACATGGCTGATCTGGCCACTTTGATCCATGCCATGGTGACATCAAGACTAGGCCACTGTACTTCACTAGGCATTGGTCTCCCCTCAAAATCAATTGAGAAACTCAAGTTAGTGAAGAATTCTGGAGCTCGGCTATTATGAGGAACTAGATGGACCATGCATATTACTGCCATTCTTCTGCCATTCCACTGGCTCCCCATCAGTTACCAGGCTCAATTGAAGGTAGTGGCTATCGCATACAAAGCCCTTCATGGCTTTTGACACTCATATCTGCAAGCCAGGACGTGGACCCACCTGGGTCCTGTTTGCAGATTTGCAGGGAAGGGTGAGAGTGGGGAGCAGCCATGGATCCCCCTCCCCTCCTTTGCCAGGAAGAGGGGGCAGGCCTGAGTCAAACACGGGAAGCTGGAGCCCACCTAATATGGCACTGACCCTATGACCTGTCTTGGAGGGGACTTGGGGGGGGCAGGAGCACCTGATGGCTATTTTGGGCACCATGCCGCCTTGGTTCGCCATTTTTAGCCATTGGACACCTTGGCCCACCATCCCAGCCCTTTAGTTAGATATTTTGCAGGGGTTACATGTGGTTCTGTATACTTGATTTCTTGCCACAACTTGGCAGTGTCAGCATGGGGCCTGTGTACCCATTTCCTGAGTGTGGGGATCCCTTTAAGGGGTCTTGGCGTGAGGGGCAACTGATACGCCCAGCCCGGGGGCATGTCCGGGGAATCACCCTCACACTCAGGCGGCAGGGCAGACTACATCAGGGCTTCCGCCCTAGTGGGATCCAAAACCTGCCATCCCAAGGTGACCAACAGAACATCGACTGATGGGCAGATCAGTCGATGAGCAGGATCCTTACCCCATGCTGTGTCAAGGCTTACTACAGCTGTAAGCAATAAAGTTGTGGCCAATTTTATTCCATTCTTTATGAATAATGTGTACGTGTGTGTTATTTCAACTGGAAGAAACTCTAAATCAGACTAGAATTTGGGGGTTTTAGCAGAACTTTCGACCTGGGTGCTCACCTCGGCCCTTCACTTGGCATTGGAGCAGCAAAGCCGTCTCTCCCCCACGCTCCACCACTACAGCTTTGCTCATCTAAACAGGGCCTTCTGCAGGTATCAACCTGCAAATGGGCAAAATCAACAACTGCCTGTATACGTGCCTTCTCCATTGTGGTCCCCACTTTGCGGAATGGTCTGCCTGAGGAGGTCAGGAAGGCTCCCACTCTCCTGGCTTTCTGTAAACTATGCAAAACTGACCTATTCAACAGGGCTTTTGTATGCAGGCGATAAGATAGCACTGTACAAAATGATGCATGTCGTTTCCTGGACAAATGATTAGGGACTGTGGTTTATACGACTGTGTATAGTTCACTATAAGCTGGAACCTGCTATGTAGTCTTGCATCATTTAATGTGTCATGTTATCACTTATGCTTAGCTTCAATTCTGTTTTTTCGATTTGTGGTTGGTTCTACAACCAAAATCCTATTTCATTGTTTACTGAATGCCCATCCTGTTGATTGTATAGACTCACTCTCTGTAATCTGCCTTGAGCCCCAGTGAGTAAGGCAAACTATAATGTAAATAAATTTTTTAAAAACTGTGTTTCTCCATGACTGTAGAAGGTTCCCTGAATGTGTAGTTTAACTGCAAGGAAGGGTGCATGTGAAAAACATTCGCTTGAATTTGGGCAGAATGAGAGACAGACTGTAAGGTGTTGTACATCTAGAGATTCATTTATCTATCAGAAATGTGTCCACACTTGGAAAACATAAACACTCTGATATACTCATCCCAACGCTTCCATGAAGAATTAATGTGCAAACCACGAAAGCAAATTGTCATGTGTGCACAACACATAGCCCGCAGGCAGCATGTTGTCCACAGGCCCACTCATTTGGCCAAATTTCCATGGATAGATGTCTCTCCCTGTGGTCCAGTCCCTCATTGAACTGCCAAGAGCTTGCAAAGCAATTGGCTCTCCCAGCTGGGTACAGGTTTCTTCTCTGCCAGACATACTGTGAAACTCACCACATTGTTATAAGGATAAAATGCAGTGTGGGAGATCCATGTACCTGAGCTACTCAGAGACAGATAGACAGAGAAATTAATAGAACACTCTCAGCACTTATAAAGAAGCAATACCTAGCGCTGTTCAGCAAATAATGACCCATTCACTGTCAAAATCAAGAACTTGAGATGAGCAATTCTTACCTCATCTCAAGCAATTCATCTCAACAGATTGTCACAGGTCTTTCTAACCACAATTATAGAGGTTGTGTAGTTGTGTATTCAGTCACATGGGGAAATTAAGTAACACAAACCAACCATCTTGGATTTAGTATTTTGCTTAGACATTACATTGTTATGTATCAGTGCAAACGTTCATTTGCAGCACAAATTTATTATGTAATGTTACATAAACGGGAAAATATGGTTCTATGATAGATTTTCAGTTGATTTCTGTTCCCTCATATCAAAATTTCCTTGCACCTGGAAGCATATAAAGACCTAATATTTTTCACTTATTAAAAGGAATGAAAACAAACCTTTGGGTTTTTTATAAGAAATTACAAGTCAGTCAATTTCTAGTTTTAAGGGTCCATCCCATTCATGACTTCTTAGAAAAAGATGAAAATGGGTGAAATTTGCCTTTTACCATCAACAACAAAAACAGTGAATAGATTGCCATAAAAGCTGGTTTAAGATCCCATGGTGTAGCTTTATCAGAGGAAAAGTGTTTTTTGTGCATACTCAAGTAGAATAGTGCCATCTTGTGGGGATAATAAGTAAAAGAAGGATTTAAGATTTTCATTTCAAAACCATTTGCGTAAGTCTGGGGTAATGGTATATATGAGAAAGAAGAAACATTTTTAAAGTCAGCAAAAAGGCAGTAGGAAATGGCAATTATCATTCACTAGAAACACATGGTTCTCACCATAAACAACTATACTTCCTTCAGAGGTCACAGGTTTTGAAGGATGTGCGCTATAAGGCCAAATTAAGTATGCTGCCCAGAGTTGATCATGAAGGTTTTTTTATTTGGGTTCCAAATAAATGTCAAGTTAACCTCAAAGTAAATATTATTTGATAATATTTATTTTGAAGTTAGCTTGATTCTTTTAACATTGTGGGTATATTTTGGGTTGAGTTTATCTTTCCATTTTTTGTCCTTTGGTTTCCAAATAAATGTACCTGCAATTACAATCACTGAATAAATAATATCAGTAATGTTCCCAAAAATAACTAATCTGGGAGGTGACAGAACATAGTTGGGCAAGGGCTTCCGGTCGAGCTAAGATGGAGGACTGACGCACTTTCACTTCTGTGCAAAGTGGGCGACGGCCGCTTTTGACAGTTTGGGCAGTTTCTAGCCCAACGCATCGCTCCCCAGTGAGAGGGGGGGACAAGCAGGCAGCAGCGCCTAAGAGGGAGTGTTAGATTGGCGTGATTCCGCTTCGGAAGAAGCGGAAACAGGCTTTGATCTCCTCCCGCGAAGAAGGCAATTGCCGAGCAACTCTCCAGCAGCCGAAACTGATATAGTTGATGATACGAAGTAATTTGGAGCAGGGGTGGAAGCATTGCGGGAAGCCATTGGAGGGAGGGGAGGAATTGGGAATGGGGTAGACAATTGATAGAATGAAATGTTTTAATTATATATGTTGTATTCCTGAAAAATAAAATTTGTTTACCAAAAAAAAAAAGAACATAGTTGGGCAAGTTTTTTTCCTGTGTGCCCTAAAGAGAGCTAACAGTGTCAGTTCTGTTCCTGTTCCCCTGTACAGAGTAGCAGCCTTCAGAATTCTCCTACGGAGAGAAAAGAAGTGAGGAAGGATGCCCAGCTATGTGAATGCTCAGAGCATGAGCACCATGCACATTACCTGCAGCCTACTTTTAAAAACAACCTTTAAAAAATGCACTGCACACATGTGCTGCACAACGACTCCGGGGGGCGGGGGTATTGATCCTCTGGCGTGACCCTCAGAGGCAGCCTGGAACTAAGATTGGTTAGGTTATTACTGGCCTATAAAAATCTTTACAAACATTTAGGCTAGTAGTGTTATTAGTGCTTATTCAGTATAGTGTCAAACTGTTGATTTATACTATTGGCTATATTAGTCATATTCAGGGGTCATTTGGGGGGGACGCGGGGGAACGCCATCCCCCCGGGTGAGGTGCGGGAGGGTGGGGCCTGGAGCTCCCTGCTGGTGCCCGCTGGAGGTCGCCGCCGGCTGTGGGGAGGACACACTTCCGGTGATGTCAGGGGGTGTGGCATATGCTAATGAGTTATGCTAATGAGTCCCCCTAGCTCTTTTTATACGAAATGACCCCTGGTCATATTGATTCAGTTTGCTTTGGTTTGTATTTATTTAATTATAGTTTCTTCTTGTGAGGATTAATTAGTGAGTAAATTAGTTAGAGTTAGTTAGTTAGGTTGAGTAGTTAATTAATGCACTTTCTAAAATTTAGTTGCCTACCTTAGAGAGCCAGTTTGGTGTAGTGGTTAAGTGTGCGGACTCTCATCTGGGAGAACCAGGTTTGATTCCCCACTCCTCCACGTACACCTGGCTGGATGACCTTGGGCAAACCATAGTTCTGATAAGAGCTGTTCTTGAAAAAGAGCAGTTTCTGTCAGAGCTCTCTCAGCCCCACCTACCTCACAGGGGTGTCTGTTGTGGGGAGGGAAAGGGAAAGGAGTTTGTAAGCCGCTCTAAGGCCCCGGTCACACGGGCAGGAAACTGCGGAGGAGAAGTGTGGCTGTTTGCCCCGGGGCAAACTAACACGCAGTAAAGCGATCAGACCTACTGTGGAGGTTCTGTGGAGGTACTGTGGAGCTTCCGTGGGTAGGGAGAGCTGCCGATCACAACACACGCCCGCGCGCAACAAAGAAGCGCGCGGCACGGCGAACTGGTGTTCTTTTTTAGTGTACACTACGAATGCGCATGCTCCGTTGGGTGCGTGTGCGCATCCATGGAGACTTGGGGGGGACCTTTTTTCGCAAGGGGACATGGGCAGGCGCCGGATGCCACCGGAAACGCGATCAGACGCCCGCCCATGCCCCGCAGTTTCCGGAAACTAGTACCTCCGAGGTACTAGTTTTTTACTCTGTTTTATCGGCAGTTCGCCACAGTTCAACCACGGGAGCTCTACGCTCCCCAGATGTTGCCATGTGATCGCACCAGGTAACTCCGCCTCTCTTCCGTCTCTGTAGCGTGGCTTCTGCTCTGGGTGAACGGGGCCTAAGATACTTTTGGGTAGTGAAGGGCAGGGTATAAATCCAATCTCTTCTTCTTCTCTTCTACCCTTCAGCTATGACTAAGGAAAAAGGTGGCAATATGCCATCTGAAGAAGAACCAGATAATGTATTGCCATTCTCCACAGAAACTAGCAGAGATTTGTTTTCTTTGGAATTCCAGAAATTAGATCAGTATATATCATGTATAGGAATTTAAACTGAATTAGAAAATATATAGATAGAATTAGAAAATATAGTTAGAAGAAGTCGAATGGGGGGAGGAATTAGCTGAATTTCTGAAATATATTCAAGAGAGGAAAGATCAAATCAGTAGTAACTGAACTGGTAAGACAGTGGACTCAACTGGACAGAACATAATAATTTCTTATCTTAAAGCGTGAGGACAAAATACAAAAATTAGAAGAAAAGGCTGAAGACCTTAATAAATAAGACCTTAATAATTGCAAAGATTCCATTAAAATTAGAGGCTCAAAAGAAAGAAAAGAAAGGGGGGAAGGAGATAATTTAAGGCAGAATTTAATTTAACTAATCTAAGGCAAAATTCTCTGGAATCTTGGGTTTTGATTTTCCTAGAGAGGTGGTTATTGATAATGTCTTTAGAGAATTCTGCGATAACAAGGAGGCAGAAGATTTGCAGGAATATGATAACCACCTTTGACAGTACAATGATAAGGAAACACTATCCTTAACAGTGTACCTAACAACCTAGTACTTCATTTAAACTGCCCTGACCTGGATAGCCCAGGCTAGCCCAGTCTCCTCAGATCGCAGAAGCTAAGCAGGGTCAGCCCTGGCTACTATTTGGATGGAAGACCTCCAGGGAATATGAGGGTCATGATGCAGAGGCAGGCAATGGGAAACCACTTCCAAATGTCTTTTTTGACTATTTGAAAGTACATAGTCTACAATTCAACATTTCAGATAAAATCTGTCAAATTTGATACTGTCAAACAGTGTACCTGCAATTACGATCACTGAATAAAACAAAACAATGTGTGGAATGAATGGTGTAAATAAAAAGTATAAACCTGGGGTGTCAAACATAAGGCCCGCCGGGGGCCAGATCCAGCCCATTCAGGGGTCTTACCGGGCCCAAAAGCCACTAGTGTGGGGAAGAGAAGCAGGAGGCTGGTTCTGGGAGGAGAGCAGGCACATGGGGTGAGAGGTGTGTGCTGTCCAAGCTGTCAAGAAATAGAAAGGTAATGCCTACAACTGCAGACAACCTCAACAATTGTCTGTAGTTGCCTAGGTAATCCAAAATGGCTGCTATGTTTCAATGTGTAACTTTAAGTGAATTTTGGGCAGGCAGGAAAGACAAAGCAGATGGAGGGAATGAAGATGATGTAGAGGGAAAGGAGAAAGAAAAATGGAGCAAAGGGGGGGAAGGGGAATGGAATAAGGAAAGGAAGCAAGGAAAGGGGGGAAATGGTGAGTGGGGGAGGGAGGAGGGACTAGAAAGAAAGCAGTAGATTAGGGGGACTGAGAAAGATAGGTGAAAGGGACGGAGAGAAGCTGGGAAAGTGGAAATATCATGGGGAGAATGCCCAGCAGGGGGTCAGAATGAGATTCCCCTCTGGTGTGTCCTCACAGTCTCCCACTTGTACATTATTATCTATAAGTACACATTATTCTCCCGGTGCTCCCAGGCTAGTTCCCTAATCTATCAAAAGCAATGAACTGGGAAAGTAATACTTTCCTTCCTGACTAGCATCACCTCCATCTTATATGGATTCAGTTTCAGCATGCCCTCCTTCAGCCCCTTGACCACAACTTCAATCCACTGGCCCAGAACATTAATAGGAGGTTCTATTGGTTTAGACAAAAGAATAGAAAGCTAGGAATTATCCACATACTCAGAACTATAGATGATTTCAGTTAGCAGCTTGCCATAAATGCTGAAGAACACAGATGGGAGAACAGACCCGCCTTAAGCCACTCCACAAGTTATAGCCAATATGGTAGAATCAGTGCCTGTAACTGAAATTCTTTGTGTCCTACAGTACAAAATCCACCAGACCCAGGGCTGGCTCTATCACTAGGCCAGCTAGTGTCTGGCCTAGGGCGCACCGGCCCTCAGGGGCGCCAAACTGTGCCCCGCCCTCACAACCCCCACAACCTGCCGCCCTAACTGGGCGCCCG
>NW_015166457.1:473361-523519 GCF_001447785.1 Gekko japonicus | reverse complement strand
CCCCCCCCCCCCGCCCCCGCCGCTTTTCTCGGCCTCTCTTGCTGGCCAGCGGCAGCGGCCGATGGGCGGGAGTGGCCAAGACGGAGGAGGCAAGAGGGAGGAGGGCCGGGGATGCGCAGACACAGACCCCCCCACACCGTCCGCTTTCCTCCTCCCCCCCCGCTGCCGAGACAATGTCTCCAGGTCCCGCTGGGATGTTGGCATCTGCGCTCGCCTAGAGCGCAGGACAACCTTGGGCCGGCCCTGACCAGACCAAAAAGTTACTGTCCCCCTAATTCCCATATTTTCTTCCCAAACAAAACAGAATGATGTACAGAAGTGGTTCTCAAACTTTAGCAACCCAAGGACCCCCAACTGTGATGAAAAACTTAAATCACTAAACCATCCCGTCCTTCTGGCTAGCACACTCCATAAACTCTAAAGTCTGTTTTCTTGAACATATGTAACAAGCTGGAAAGATCTCAGTGGTGATGGGAAAACTTTTGATGACAGGAATGTGTGTTTGATTTTAAATTGTTAAGTTATTATATTGTTTTATTGTCTTACTGTTTATAATGCCTATGGCCATGTTAGCCACTCTGAGCCTGTCCTGGCAGGGAGGGGGGGATATAAATCAAATAAATAAATAAACAAATGTACCTGGGCTTGGGCAGAGATGCCAAAGTCTGGACAGTATCTATTAATTATTACTGATTACTGCTTGCAAAGGTTTAATGTATTGTATTTGTTTGTTGGCTCTATTATAAGGCACTTTAGGCATATTTAATAGAAAAAATAAATGGGTCTTTTTGACATGCTTAAGGATTTATGGAAGGACGCCTGGCACATGGAGCAATACGGCAATACAACTTTTCTACTACATTGAAAGAATAGCTGATTAGTCACGACTTGGGAGCTGAAAAGGGGATGCTGACTAGCTGGGGCGGTGCATTTTGCACGGCAAGGCAACATATTTGTGGTTATATAATAATGAGTTGGCATCGCTGACAAATGGCCGAAGGAACCGTAAGGTCGCCGGCGCACCCCACCGCCTTTACTCTTACTGCGCATGGCAGTAGCTGTCACGGAGACGGGACACAGCCGACGACAGGCGGGCGGCCCCGCCCCCTCCCTCTTCAGACGTCCCAGTCCTCAGTTTGCGGTTACCTTCCCAGACTGCCTCTCCTGTCTCGTGCCGCCTGAGGAACTTGTACCAGAACGTGCACGCGGACTCCTCTGCGGGAAGGGTCACCTCCGTGAGCCACAGCACGGGTTCTTGAGCAGGCAGAGGAGCCAATGGCCGTGCCGGTTTCATGGTCAATGCGTGATGGGGGTCCCAGTGACCCAGCTCCGGGTGGGAGCCTGATAGACACAGCGCCGTGCCGCCTTCTGCCAGCCTGGCGGGCACGATCACCCCGAAACGGAACAGCATGGGAGAGACCTCGCCCTTTAAGAAACTTTAGTACTAATCGTGGACAGGACGTGTGCCTTGATTCCCTCTCTCGACCGCTAGAGGGAGGATGGAACAGCTGCGTTGAGGAAGAAATGCGACGTCACTTGCGTAGGCGTGTGGTGCAGCCTATCAAAGGACGAGGCGCAGTATCATGTGACTTAGAGGTAAAGCGTGCAGTTGAGTAGAGGCGGTGGTGGGAGGAGGAGGAGGTGTTGAGTCCGCGTGTTTCGAAAGGTCTCTTAATTCGTGTACGTCCACCTGCTTAGTACATTTTTATCCCTCCCTCGAAGCATTTAGATATAAATATATATTAGTACTCCTTCGCAGGATTAAACAGGTTAATACCACCATAGATGACAAAAAAACATGTTTATCTTCCACTTTAAAAGGCTGCAAAGTTGTCTTGTATTCCGCGTGATCCATCTTTATGAAAGATTACTTTGTTATTCCAAGCACTTTTCAGCATTGCTTACTAATGGAAGTACAAGTAACCTTTTGAGGCAGCGCAGACGAACAAAATTCTAGCACAAGCTTTTGTGAACTACGGTCGGGCTGTTTCTTCGCATGCTATGAGTCGCTCCTCTGCAGAGTTAATACAGCTACCCTCTCAAACTGGTTTTCCAAAGTGTTTCATAAATTATTCCTCTCCTTGACTGTTAAACAGACATTATTTAAAACGAGTTTTTTAACGTGAACGCAAAAAAAATCAGAAAAAAATTAAAAATTTACTATGGGACGGGTTAACTCCTCCCCAGTAGGAATAGCACCTGCAGCTTTAAGAAATGAATATCAGTAGCTGTTGCTAAGCAACCACAATAGTACTGCAAACTTTCAGCCCTTGGTTTTTGTCAGTAAAAGGTAGGGGAGCTTTTCAGGGCTGTTTGAGACCATAGGAGTCAGGCCCAGCAGCAGCCACAGGGAGACTTGCTGTACAAGATTTGCATGATTTATCGAGGACTGGCTGCTTGCTACACAGTAGCCACCCCCTGAAAGCCAGTGTAATATAGAGGTTCCAGTTTCACTAGGATGTGGGAGACTGAGGTTTGAATCACTCAGCAGTAAAAGTTGGCTGGGTGACCATAAGCCAGTTACTCATTCTTAGCCTAACTTACTTCATCGGTAGTTGTGATGATGAAATGGAGAGAATGATACTAGCTGACCTAGGACCTCTTTGTGAAGAAATGCAGGGTATAAATGAAATAAATAGATAATATAGCTGAAAGTGGGCAGATAAAAGGTAAATAGATGGGAAGGGGAGAATGATGCAGAGAAAGGTGAGGATATGAGGGTTGTCAAGAGAAGTGAAAGAGGAGATAGTGTGGGAGATGAGATAAAGGAAAAATGAGGTGTCCTATAAAAGTAATACCTTTTTGCTCCCCCCCCCCCCCCAATGCAACTGATTGCTTCAGGGGAAGGGATGAGGGAAAGCTGGAGACATGGGCAGATAATGGTAGGTTGGCTGGTGGATGTGAAGGAGTGAAAGAAGGAAAAGAGGAGATGCTTTTGGGTTCTCAAGGAAGGGAAAAAGGAAATGGTGGGTGTGGAAAATGAGATCCCTCCTACAGCTCCTGTTTGTTTTGATATATTACCCAAACCAGAAGCTTTATGGACATGTAATAAATGCTACCATATAGTCACATTATGAACTATCAGCATCAGTCTGGGGATGATACCAATTCACACACAACAGCACATTTGCAGTATCTTTTTAAAAATCCCACATGAACAGTCTGTACAAAGCACTCTAAATTCTAGGAGTGACCACCCCCTAGTGTGGTTTATTCGTAATTTACAGCAATGTCAAGTTTTGGCACTCTTTAAAAGCAAAAATACCCCTATAAACCAAGGATATGCAGTCACCCTTCCTGAGATCTCTTCCAAACACTTGCAAAGATGTTTGCTTAGCCTTCTAAGTCTTTGGCTGTGATCCCTGATACACAGCATTGTAAGTATGTGTAAAAGGAAAACATTTAAAATATCCCTATGATCTTTTAGCCTCGCTACTTAATCTTGTATCGACCTAAGGCTTATATAATTTGCAAGCCGTGCAAGTATGTATCTAAATCTCTTTCTGGATACTCAAAATCTAATTAATCATAGAAGCACTGTACAGTAGTATTAAGTATGGGAGGAGGGACTCAGAAAAAATGGGTTGTCGGAGGATTTTGCCCAGGACAAAAAAAAAAAAAAATCCGTTCTTGTGGGGAACACTAAAAATAAACAAACTGTATAAAAATAAACAAACTGTATTTGGAAAGATTGACATGCTAAAGGCAAGGTTTTCTCACCCAAAAATATAGCAGGAAATATGCTAAGGACTTTTTCAATTTTCCATTGGAGAAACGGAGAAATTTGGCAGAACTGAATATCCCTGTGAACTATGTTCTTATTTTGAATGAGAAAAATCTTGTCTTAAAGCACATTTTACTCATTCTGAAACTATACAGCATGAATATTTTTGATTTTTAAAAATGTTTTACTGCAAATGTGTAGTATGCAAATTTTTATGTATGATCTACAGTATTAGAGAAATGTGATTTGTGTAGATAAGTATGTTCACAAATTTTTAAAATGTAAATTTTGGCAACAGTTCTGTTTAGAACAGTGAAAAAATTCATTAAAGTTTAACAGTATCAAAATATGCTGTGACCATGTTTCTGTCCAAATAATCTGTTTAGTACAGAAGTTGTTTTCTACCTTCAACTTTTATTTTTCCCTCTCAGATGGCAAAAATCATTACACGCCCTAGGGTAGAATAGGTGCAGCAGTTTGCAAGTTAAGAATTGGGTATACAGTACTACAGAAAATTAAGACAGCTATAGTTCTAAATTCCAAAATATGCCAAATAGTGCAATTTTACATGCGAAGATATAAAACCTACACTTTCTACTGATTTTATGTTGTTAAATCAGTAAAAAGTTTAGATTTGTCAGGAAAATAAGTATTGCATGTATTTTATCCCCCCTCCTCCATTTTTTCAAAATTTCTAAAAAATTTACATCTGTGTGTATAAACCTTTCCTACATTTTGTGTTTGGCCACTAAAGTGACATGCAGGTTCACTAGTGCTGCTTAAGAGTTGTGAGAAACATTTGAACTGTCTGAATAATGAAATGTTAAAACAAAATGACGGTCAAATGGTCTATTTCCTCACAATTCTATAACATAAATACAAAAACAATATAATTCATCCTTGCAGATTTTTTTTACAAGTCAAGTGTATGGAGGGATGGGACATTTTCATTCCACATTCTAGAAATCATATTTGATAGTGATAGTTCAGCCTCCTTAAATATGAAGGTGCCTTATACTGAATCAGACCACGAGTTCATCAAGGTCAGTACATCTACTCAGACTAGCAGTGGCTCTCCAGGGTCTCAGGCAGAGGTTTTTCATGTCATCTATTTACTACCTAGTCTCTGCAACTGAAGGTGGCAGGGATTGAACCTGGGACCTACATACCTACCAGATGCTCTACCACTAACCCACAGCCCCTTCCTATGTGTGTGTTCACTCTTAAATAACTTTATCCGTGTGTTCACCTTTTAAATAACTTTATGCCAGTTTATTACACACTGCCAGAGTATAATTTCAATACCAGATAGGTCATGTGATCAAGGGGAAAAAACAAACAAGCACGATAAGAGGGAAATGGCAAATGTATTTAATTAGGATGACATCACACACTGAAAAAATGATATTAACTGAAAACTTTTTTAAAAAGGTGAGTAGTGTCATATTGGTAAGAGAAACAACTGGTAAGTAAAGGCAATGCAACAGGGAACCAAGCACTAGAAGAGACTTGGTGTACACTTTAAATGTAAGTACAAGGGAACAAAAAGAGCAAAGTAATGACAAACTATATATCACTGCTTGGTTTTCTGTAGAAACTGCATAGCAGTATAAAATACTGGTATCCTAGATTTGTGTGAATTCCTGCACATAAAAGTATACAAAAAGATTCTTTTGAACAGCATTGTTTTTAATAGCTCTGGATTTAAAGGTTTAACACAGTATCTAGATTCAAAAATAAAAGTGCATGTACTGTTGACAACGAAGTACTCAAAATGTTTATTGCGACAAAACTGAACTGAGCTAGTTATTAATCACAGGTTTAACTGTTTAGAGAACCTTTCAGCCTAAGCCTCTCAGCAGTACTCAAAGGGCCAAGACATTTTTTTCACCAAGCTCTAACAGGACAAAAAAGGAAAGAATAACAAAATACACACAAGAAAGGTATTTAATGAACAAGATACAGAAAACAGCTTTTAAAACCTACTGAGTGAATAGTTTTGGTTATTTCAGACTGATAGATCTTTTCAGAAGACAGAAGCAACGAACATCACAGATGTATTGCTGAAGAAAAACACTACCTATGTCTTGGTTGGTCACACCAACAAAAGAAGATTCAGTGTGTTATCAAGGCTTCTTTCTTCTCCCAGCTATGACAATTACAAATGACTCTCAACTATCAACAGAAGACCGGATCCTGCAGGGCTGAAGAAAATTTATCTAGGCCCTTCAAATGAGAAAGGCAGCTTTGTGAGAATAGTTAACTGATCCCAACATCCAGGCATTCCAGAAAGATAAAGCAAGTATTCAAAACTCCAACGGTCTCAATATATGGCACTAGAGAATGAGGCTTTTTTTTTAAAAAAAAAGGGGGGGGTCAGTCTAAATTAAGAATAAGGTACTGTTTCCCAGATTGGAAACATGTATGCTGTAAATGTGAACTTTTGATCAAGTATACTAGAATGACTTTGTTACAAACATGTAGCCATTTCTATAATAACCTTTTTAATACTTTCTCTTTAAAAATGGAATACCCTATTTATAGATTACAAAGCCTGTGGCACACAGTAACCAAGTGCATCTCCCCCCCCCCAACAGTAATATCAACTCTGAAAGCCTCCAAGTTACACTAGTATAGTTAAAGGCATAATTACAGTAAACATTAAACACGATGTCCTCAACGGAAGACTATGGAAAAATGTGAAGTTCTGAAATGGATGAACATGCATTTACGATATGCTTTATGGAACAAATGGGTTCTCATCTTATAAAGATGGCATACCAGCACCTCTTTTCTAAACACATTTGTTTGGAAATAAGTTTCACTGGTTTCAGTGGAGCTTAAGTGTGCTCAGAATCAGAGTCCTATAGATTTTAAAATACCCTTGAAGCCATGTATTACATCTGTAGGCATGTTAATAAGATGCTCTCTCATCACCATAATAAACTCTTTGTTAGGTTTATTCATCTAAAATTATAAATCCTGTATATCTAGTTTACAGGAAGCTAAGCGAATTTTGTTCACATTCACCTCATTCATTAATAGAAAGGAGAAAGTTTACTCAATTACCAGTGTAGGTGTAAGTATATGACAAACCATTTTTTCTTCATAAGGCTGTTCACAGTAGTAACCTATATTGATAACCAAGAACACATTATTTAGAAATATCTCTGCTGCAATTGAGTTCCATTAAGATCGGGGGGAGTCAAATCATTGACTTCAAAGAACTGAGAATTGTCTCCCCTATTCATTTGTGATCAGCACTAAAAGCACATGTCCTATATTGTCTCAAGTAGATACTAATTTGCGCTGAGCCAGTGTATATTTTGAGAGGCCACAGCATTATGTAAAAAACAAAAAGAATTGTTTAAGATACAGCTAAAGTATGTTCAGCATTTAACCTTTTAAATTTCTTGTATCTGCAGGTTTCTTAAGCTGCAAAATGACCAAATATACAAGTTGTTTGGTCAGACTCCTGTCTCTACACAATTCAAGTTCCTGTATGAAAATGTGCATCTCTCTAAAAGTCTGCAATCAATAAAAAGGAAATGGGCACCATTAAGTCAGAAAAATCCCTAAAGAAAAATCTGTAAATTATATAAGTTATATAAAACTACCCTGTCCAGCAAGTTCCATATTTTCAAACATTAAGGCAATTTTCATTAATTCTAACCAGACAGTATTATAAAAAATAAATGCCACTTCAAAACATTATGTACATAATGACAGAGTAGAATTATCTAGAAATCTTTAGTAAATTAATAAAGTGTCACAATGTTACAGAGGTTACATCAGGTGCTTGAGTATGTGCAATTGGAGTAACTTCATATTTAAAGTACAGGTTTCAAGACAGAGCGCAGTGAACGTCCTTCTTTTGTAAGCTCTCGTGTGACACACATACATGGCAGTGGCACAGCCTCTTCTCGTCTTTCTACAGCATTATAACTACATTTCTTCAAGTGGTCAGCCATGCTTACGATGTCAGCAAACTTCCATTCATTTACGGTACAAAAAGCTGTGCTGAAGCGCCATACCTATAAAATAAAAGTAGAGTTAAAGACTGCATTTGTATTTTAACAAGGCAGTATGGTGACATGGATGAAAGAACTGATGTTTTAATAGCAAAATAATACATGCCAAATATGTGATACAATAGTAATAAAATCCATGAGCCAAATAAAGTAACAATACGTTGGGTGCAGACATATCTTAGATCCTAAGCTTTGCTTCTATTTGTGCTGCACGCCATCCATTGCAGGGGCAGTTGTGCTATAGAACATTTTTCTCTAGTGCTAGGCACTTTTTGGCTTACGGACACTGCTCTCACAGAAGTGCTTAGCATCAAAAGAACATGTTCTACAGTGGACTGCCTGTACAACAGAACAGGGTACAGTGCAAGCAGCATAGCTTGGGATTCAAATCATAATGCTGTGTGATTCACCAAACCATGGTCGGCATAGGCGTCCTCCCTCAAACTTGTGAACTCCTCCTCCTCCCTTTTATTCTTCAAGCCAACCATGACTCAGCACTGTATCAACTAGTTAGAAATGAGGGTTTCCTATCCCCCCCCCAACAAGCTTTTTTTAAACTGAAGTCATTAGCAAAATAAAAGCTTTTTTCATCAACTTAGCGCTGAAGGGAAAGAATGCCGCAAAGTAGATATCGCTTTACTGCTTAATCTGTCATTATTATTGCATTTTTAATCCAGATGTACAAGATGAAGGCCTGTACGGAATTGTAAGGGGGAGGGCCAAATTTTGGGGGGAAACCCCCCAAATTCTCAATGCCAGGATTCCACACATTTTCAAGACTTGAGCAGCCCACTTCTATTTCCCCTTCCTCCCCCTCCCCTTTTGCTTAATTTACAATGTCAGTTTTCTGCATATAGGAGGCCAATTACACTGATCTTCTAAGCAGTTTAGAATGTAACCAAATCACAACTATATCTTTAAAAAAAACTTTCAGAATAATAAGCTGAACCAGAGTGTATCAAGGTGACAAAAAAGCTTAACATGTGTCCCAGTTGGGAAATCAGGAAACACACACTGAAAAGAGATATTATTTCAAAATACTTTTTAAATAAAAAATGTCAGGAGTATCAACCTAACCCATTTTTAGACTTCTAATACAGAGCATGTTTTGAGTTCAGGATTTACCAGATTGCAAGTAGAAGCAATAGCAGTGTTGGTTGTAGCCATATTATGCCAGCCACCAAAAGAAAACAGGTAACTGGCAACAAAAGTAACAGTAATGAGGAAAAATATACTCATTAAGGCACAATTACGATACACTTGCACTATCTGGATCCATACCTTCTGGCCATATATATGTGTTATCTGATATTTAAACCCTCCGACTATCTGACTTGAACAACCTCAGTCTAAATGAAAGATAGCTTTAAAAAAAGCTTACAGGATGGTAAGTTCACATGAAGGAAAGGTTAATATCTGTGCAACTAGCAATTGCAACTAGTAATTAGCAGCTTGTAGCTACTAGGAAACATATCATGTTATCTAGGACTGATTGAGAAATATTTATCCTCAAAACCCTTGAACAGAACAATCTTTTAGCTGTGGTTTTAAACATGTGACTATGTTCTAGTATTAATCAGGGTATATAAGCCCCATCAGATGTTCAAATGCTTACATGTGGTTAAGAGATCAAGGTAGCCCACTCCTTCTCTGATCCACACTTACACAATAGACTTAATTGCCTGAATCCTAAGAGTCAGTTCCAATTGCAGGTGCAGTCCCCTACAGTCACGAGCTTCTGTTCACACAAAACCAGTATTTTTTAAGCCTTAAAGCAATGATCACCAGAAGGATCACCTCTGCAACAGGTGAATAGGTACACAAATGGAACAAGGCTTAGGATCAAAGCCCACCCTATAGTTAGGCTTACATCCTCAGATAAGGAATATGCATATTAGGCATTACACCTATAAGCCTCTATGCAACTGTGAAGACCAATGTACAGATTTCAAGTGGAGACAAGGCACTTGAGACAGGTGATGAGCCAGTAGAACAGTAATCCCCTACCATATGTTGAGTTTGAACATTAGGGTTTTGGGGTTTTTTAATGCATGCTTTTTATCTGGTAAGCACTATTCTCTGAATAAAAGTTACCAAGTGTTTGTTTTTTTGTACTACCTGCAAGGTCTTCTATAAGCCTGTACATCTTTTTAAATCAGGGAGAAGGTGAAGAAAACCACAGAAGCTTGAGCTAGACCAAACAGTATGCTAATTTCAGCAGAGGCAAGGGCAATTCCTGCCTCCCATGCATCAATACATACAAACCTTTTCTTTTATTTGCCATGAAGAACTTCCATCAGGATACTTTCTTTTTTCCCAAAGTAGTATGACCATTCCACGTGCCTGTAGTAAACTTCCACATACATCCCTCATTAATCGTGACACGCGTGAGAGCTGACATAAACTAAATCCATCGAGAAACCCTGCAATGTGTTGTAGAACCTCAAAAGGAAGACTACTCAGATGGTCACTATGCAGTCCTAAGCAGCATCTCTTATCAGGCTCTGTCAGCACAGTAGATATGCAAGGCTGAACCCCAAATGACCTAAGATGTCGGTCATGAATAATCTTTGCCCCTTGTGTAGAAGGACAAAACCTGCGCTGAGAATATGTACATCCGTAGTAAGCCAGGGGACATCGCTGTTCCATCCAACCATTGAGGCCAGCGTGAATATCACCATGCACATTCTTGAAGTGTGAAGAAAATTCATTGCGTCTAAACAGTTGTCCACAAACAAATGTAAACATTGAGCGCTTTGTTTGGTATCTAGCAACACATTCTAGTACCAAGTCTAGCCCAAGTGTCTGGAAAGGGCTTGGATTTGAGAGCTGTGGATTAGCATGATCACATGCAGAGGCTGAAGCAATTTCCCCTACCATTGTATTTGTGGCCAGGATTGCAGATGGGAGAGAAAACGTCTGTGTCCCAAAATCAACACGATATCCATCGACAACACGGCTATCAGATATTCCCCTACCACCAGGAGAATCTCCTAGACAAAATAACAAAGCTGCTGTGATTAAGTCTATACCCTGAAGACCCATAGGATCTTCAGTTATTTCCAAATCTGATGTATCTACTGCTTTGTTTTCCTTAGGCACAGAGAAATAATGATTTGTGAGAAAACTGTAAGTACGATGAGGAATTAAAGAAAGTACATCTATGTTTCTCAGCCTGTCTTGTTCGATTTGTCTTTGTAATATTTCTTCCTCACTACAGCCATATGGTAAATATACGTGATTAATACTGCCATTATGCAAATTATGCAGATGTATTTCTTCCTTAAGCTGCGTTGCTACAGAAGTGGGGGTACAAGAACTCGATGCCTCATCACAAGAATTACATACACCATTTGCTGCATTAGATTGCTCTGAATTAGACATTCCTAGTTTGTCATTCTGTTGCAGCACATCTGTACATGGATTTTCTACATGAAAGCCATTACAGAAAGAATCATCAAGGCTCATGTTAAAATTGTACTGTTGCATGGGATCATAAAAGTCACTCGAGCCATTTTGTTCCACCTGCACATTTTGACTCAAGACATCCAAGTGAATGCCACCAGCTGCTCCCATATTATCTTCATCTAGACAGTCATGCTCTGTCATTTTATGCTGCATACTTCTATTACAGTTTTGTTCTTTAATGTGACAATCTTCACTCGTTTCACATGGTGAAATGCCAAGTTTTGAACTTAACATGCTTATGTCTCTAGTAGCGGTGTTCAGGATATCTAGGGCTGTAGCTAAACTTTTGGTTGTTTCCACAGTAGCTTGATAAAGTGCACCGTATGACTCTTCATCTACTGGCATCAAGCCGTTTGGAAGGGTGACATCTGGGGCACTCACAACGGAAGTCTGTTCTTTTGATTTTGATACCTGATCAGCTGTTTTTGATGTCATAGTTGCTACTTTGAGGGATTCCAGAAGCATACGCTGGTCTTGAAGGGCAAGAGCCATATCCAGCTGTTCGACTTCATCAACATCTTTACTCAGATTTTCATAAGACTTGCGATCTGCATAACTCACTGGCCATCTATTCCACTCCATAGTACAGCATACCACGCTTGCAGGGCAAATTTCTAGATGTTCAGCAATTTTGTTTCTTGCTACAGTAAATGGACAGCCTGAACCACTGTTCAGACAAGGCACTCTTTCAAGTGGACATAAAAGGCGGTGCTCTTCAGCTTTGCATGAATGAAACACTGCTCCGCAAACCATAGGGCAACCAATTAAATCACAAGAAATGCCAGCCTCTGGTCTGGTCATACAACGCCGGCTGACACAGTTGACACAATGTAGATGCTGGTGCTCCTCCATGATGCGAAGTTCAATTCTAAGGAGTGAGATAAAGACATAACATGCATCATGAGCAATAAAGAATAAGCAGCAGCACAAACTGGTACTATTCGACTAGTTATGTGACCAGCCATATAACTGCATCACAGAACTGTGACAGACCTACCCTCACTGATGTGTCTAGACTACCAGGAAAGAGACAGTACTTTTCAACATATCCCTAATGGCAAGTATGTGTGACAGGAGCGCTCTTTACAGCAACCCCAAGCAGTAAAACAAGCTGCTTCTGAAACAAGTGTAAGAAATCGTTGCAGGTAACATGGTACTTTGAAGCAAAGCAGGGTACAGTTGATTAAAGTCACACACATGAAGCTATTCTGGTTTTCAGCCATCACATATTTTATACTACTGTCACCCTCTCTTGAATTTGAAATACACACCCCATTAGTACTAGCATTTGGGATCACACAGTATGTGTAAGAATATACTGAAGTTACTTGTAATTGCAGTTACTTTTCATAAGTGCTTGAACACTGCAACATATTAGGAGCATAATCTCCAGAACAATGATGGTCAGGACACTTTTCTCCTCCCACCCCAAAGCCAGAAGGCCCATCAAATGGAGCCTGCTGCAGCATCCTAGGAACCATACCATGGGGTAAACAGTATATACAGTGTATCCATCGGCATTACTTCCAATAAGGTTTTTTTATGTAAAACTCTGAATGTGCACCTGAATTCCAGTGAGGCTTAGTCCTCAAAGTAAATTTAGAAGTCTTGTCATTATTTACAGTTGCCATTAAGTGTTTATCAACCAGCAGGAGCACAGCTGGCTCCAGGTTTTTGTGGATCCTCTAATAAGAAATTATTATGCTCTGCTTAAATATTACCATAGCCTCCTAGGGCAATAAACCTTTCTCTTCCTTAACACCATTCCTTCCTCCTTTAGCAATGTCTCTAAATTAGTTAGCTTCTGATATTTAGACATGTGTTAACAGAGACACAATATAAACAAATGACTTGCTCCCTACACAAAAGTGGTGTAAATAAAATCTGTTAATGTCCACATTCCATCTGCAGCCAGATCTCTCAGTCCTGGAAAGTTCCTTCATGGCTGTGCTCTGCCCTGTGTACATATTTCTGTGACTGATCCTCTACTGAATACAATGGAACTGCCTCCCAGTAAATATAATTGTGTTATGAAGTTTCATTGAGTGCACCTGCCACATCTCCGTCAAAGTGGTAAGTCAGAGGGATTTTGGATCCTTTTGTATAGTCTGCATAAGTTGAACCACTAAAAATGTCAAAGTGGTAAGTCAGAGGGATTTTGGAGGGATCCTTTCGTATAGCCTGCATAAGTTGAACCACTAAAAAATTGTATTCAATTCTGATTTGGGCATTTTTAAATCTCTAATTTGGTTTTGATGGATCAAATATTATGTAGGCTTAGGTTTACCTAGGCAGATGTAACAGTGATTATCCACTTAGCTGTACTTCCCATCTACCATTTATAATCTGGAGAGCTCCTTCAGGCACGAGTACAGGGTTATACATGCCTCTTCTCTCATTTTCAGGAGTCCTTGCTTTCTATTAGAAGCTGCTTTTAAAACTCTCCAATTTAAGAAGATCATTAAAAGAGTTACACTGCCAAGGGAAGGTAATAAAACAACTCAGAAGGCCCCAGCTGTACACAACACTCACACAGCAAACCTACATGGACCCTTAGAAAATCAAACTCAAATTTAATTAAAACATTTAGTATGAAGTCACAAAGACATTTTCTAGATTCTTATTCACAGAACAGGGCAGCAGGAAGCAACATTTTCTACAAACTCATTCCCAGTCTGGAAGAATTCATGACACCTTTTCTGAATTCACAAAATATGAAGGGGTGCATCACATGGAGCGTTTTCCATAGACAGAAGTATTTCCACCAAGGGAACACAACCTTCTTGCCTCCTTCCTCCCACTGCATCCCCAAATCCCCCCTCCCGGTGGCTCCTAGGGAACAAGGAATCCCAAGGAATAGCATGGGGATGCAGTGGGGGCAGAAGTCAAGCTCTCAGGGCAAATGGTATCCACGTCAATGTATTGCTTCAAGATAAATTCATTGAATGGAGCCTATCTATAACTGACATGAAAGTAAACCATCACTATCTGAGAAACAATGCAGCATTAGCATCCAGGCTTGATCTAAATAGCAATCTGCTCCTCTAGTTTATGCCTCTAGTTGCAGGAGAACAGCCCTACAAGATAGCTGCAGAAGGAATAAAACAACAGTAGCTCAAACCAGCTGCTAGTACAATACAGAGAAGCCAGCTGACAAAGTACCACCATATATGCATCAGAGATAGTTTCCACAATTAAGACTTGATCTCTTCAAATAATCCAAACCTTGCCCAGATACATACGTACTTGAACTCTTGCTCTCCCAAGGTTTCTTTAGACCATGTATAATTCCTGAGCAACTGAAGAAAAGGATGACAACCACTTCACAATCACCAGCACATCAAGGAATGCAGTCTTCCTGGAAAAGTCCCATATGGCATTAGACATTCTAGTTCCTCATTCGTTAAGAGCATTTACTTGAACTTTAAATGAGAATGACATCCTTAGGACTGTTTAAGTCATACTTCAGCACTTGGTACCCCCATGAAAACACACACCATGTTGCACAAATCAAGATTAGTTTTACATGCCCTCTTGTCCCCAAATTGAAACTGACATAATATATGCAAAAGTGTTGACCAACTGTACGCGTAATAGTCATGATACAAATAATCTATTCCAAGTCAGCACTTGTCAGTTTTTCAGCAACATCAGTTCATTATTTATTTTGGGGGGGGCAAATTCACTACTAGCCTCTCCCTTTTCATCAGTTCTCAAGACTTTTGTACCAAAAGTGATCTCTGCTAAAGCATTTTTTGCAATGTTGGGTGATAAAGCCCAACATTAACCTCACTTTAAGATAATTTCTCCCTAAAGGACAGCTTTTTTTAAAAAAATAACATTGATACAGTGCACCAGGTGTCCAAAGCACTTTTCTCAAACATTATCACAATAGTCCTGCTATGGAAATGTTTATTACAATTTTAGATGTAACAGGAAAAAGTGACTCACCAGATCAAGACCTTCTAATCTGAAGCAGAGCAAGTGAGCTTCTTTTTGGTATAGTCTCCATTCCTAGAATATTCAGAGAGGGAAAATCCCACTGGCAGGACACTGGTAAGAGAGATAAATCAAATAAAAGTACTAAGCAAAAATTAAAATACACAGATCACCAGCACAGGAGGCTGGAAAGTATCTGAACCTCTCCTTCCTTTATCTGGTGGTTACTATGTCCATGTAAAAATTACGGACTCAATATACAGTTTCATGAGATGGCAGTAACAGTTAATAGTGTCTCACCCTGAAGGTATTTTTCTTTTGAACATAACATCAACATTTGGAGAAGAATACACTGCTTTAAAGATGTAAAATTTGTAGAAAACTGAAAGCCATGGGGGGGGAGAATTTTGGAGGAAATTGAAATACATGCAATATTTACTTAGCAAACCTAATGTTATTTTACTGCTAACATAACATAAAATGCATCCTTTATAACTCAGCTAGTGTACTGAATTGCACTATTTAGCATATTTATGGAATTTGAGAGCATCAACATAATGCCTAGTGGTACAATTCTAATCGGATCTAAACCTTTCTAAGTACACTGAAGTCGTGCTTAGAAGAATGCAACTGTTTAAGATTGCAGAGTTTCTTTTCTAGAATCATTTTTTCTAATATACCTTATCACTCAAAGAGCTGAAACTGGGAAACTATGTATATATTTTATTTTTAATTTCTTTCATTTATACGCTACCTTTCTACCCAATGGGGACCCAAAGAAGCTTTCCTTGGTCTGTTCTTCTCCTTTTTATCCTCATGACAACAACTACCACATGAGGTAGGTTAGGCTGAGAGCGTGTGACTAGCCCAAGGTCAATCAGTGCGTATACAGTAATTATTATCTAATGCTGTAATAAATTACCTTGCATACAAATGGTCATGCTACACATGCTGAACAAGTAAGATCTTGTCTTATAAAGCATTTCGCCAATTCCAAACCAGAATGTTTCATAAGGGTTTTCAGTACTCTTGAAAATATCCCAATGTTTCCCTGAAGAAAAGTTGCAAAGATGCCCCCCTCCCCCCAAATTGTCCCATTTTTTCTTTGGGTCTTCTCATCACATCTCTATACTACCTTATTAGAAGTAAATTACATAAGACTGGAGCCTCCACCTCCATTCTACTAACTATGGAGCCTTCCTTTGGCACAAGGAGTCTTACAGCAGTAAAAAAGGATGGTTCTACTAGCACAAGGCTTTGCCAGTATCAGAACAGTATGGCATTGCTGCAAGGTGGCCAGCGGCAGAAACAGCGAGTGGCTGTCGTTCAGCGGAAGCGCGCGGTGACGTCATCCACGGGTGCAGCGGAGCCTGAAGGACGCAGCCGGCCGGAGGACGTTGACTCTGTGCCTGACCGCCTGAGCGCCAGAAGAAAAACATCCAACCAGCCAGTAGACTGCCGGGAATGGAGCCAAGCCGGACCAAAGAGACATCAGTCTCTACCTGGGTGCCGGTAGGCAGACCCACCCCCAAGAACAATGTGGCCTAAGTTAGGGTATAAAAGTGATTAGCACCTCTCCCATGTAAACTGCCCAGAGACGCCTACGGGGGTTAGGGCGGTATATCAAATCAAAGGAATAAATAAATAAATAAATAAATAAGGTATTTGAATGTTGAGCGAATGCTAGATTCAGAATCGCCCAGAGAAAAGATTAAGCACTTGCTCTGAAATCTGTTCTTTTGCAGATTTTCACTCAAGGCCTGTGAAGTTCTGTTACACACACTTGCACACATGTATTTACCCAGGCTTTAAGGTGGCATTACAAAGCATATTTTCAAAATAACTTTTGTTCAGTAAAGGCGTTTGGGATCAAGGCTATTTTTCAATTAGAGAAGCAGACATTAATGATCAGTATTTTTAATTTCATTACCCAGAAGCCATTTTTCTCAGGACTATGCTACTTTAATTGCAAGCTACAGTAAGATAAAAGGCTGCAATCTCGTGATTCAGTTGCGATGTAACCAATAATGAACATGCCAAATCAACCCTGGCATTCAGTGGGGTGACAGATGTTGCAGCCAGATCAATCTCATATCCTGCAATTAACTAATTATAAACATGTTCTGCAAGAGAATGGCATACACGCTTTAGCCACGTATTTGGTATCCCTCCCATCCTGGACACAGAGCCTTTGGCACAGGCTTGATTTTTAACATGCCCTCTTTAACTCATTGGCTTTTCATCTTAGAAATGGGATAGAGATGGGATAGCCAATAAACTCTATACCAATTTTTTGCTGTGCAGATTGGGGGACTGGGAGATTTTCAGTCACGTCAGCCATCCAGAACAAGCAGGGTTCAAGAAAGGGTTAGGTACTACTGACCATTGGCTGACTCTTTCAGCTGGCACAAATGAGTATTAAGGGTCTCACCAAGTCTATGTTTGCTGCGTTCATAAACTTAACTGCTGCCTTTCACTCAAACACAATCAACTGTGGGGGAAATTATTGGGCAAAAACATGGACAAATGCTTATTGTTCCTATTATGGGAATTTAATTCTCATATTTTTGCTAGAATCAGGGTGGGCCCCATAGAGTCCCTAACTCAGGAGATTATTATTACTTTGGGGGAGGGAGGTTGAATAGGGATGTATTTTGAGCCCTCTGCTTTTTAATCTGTATTTAAATGATAATGTTTGAAGTCTATCCAGCCCTGAATTCTTCCCACCATCCTTGGGTGGTCAAAAGGTATCTGTCCTCTTATACACGGATGATATAGTTTTGGTTTCCATGACACATATCAGGTTAAGAATGGTGTTGCACTAACTGGGAAATTTCTGTTAAGTGTGAGCCTCTAAACATTAATTTTGCCAAGACGAAGGCTTAACTGGTCAAATGACTGTAATTCCACTGAACAGTGTAAAACCTTTAAATAGCTCAGGATGACCTTCAGTTAAACCCTCTCATGGAAAGCCCACCTGGAGATCACAAGACCTTTAGTTTTGAGAACCACAGATGCCACCTTAAAATTTTACAGCCTGAAGGAAGGATTTTTGATTGAGCTAGCTTTGAAATTGTTCCAGAGTAAGGCCAACCCTTAGCCTCCTGCATGCTATAGAGATCCGCGGCTAGAATTAAAGTCCGATCACGAACCTGGAAGCTATTTAAAATCTTTTTAAAGAGAATTCCAGCTTTGCCTTGTGGTATTCCAGCAGCTTTAGTGTAGGCTGAACTTGGATTACCCTCAATTAGAGCCCGGACACGTGTTACCCTATTCGGAGTCTGGAGAAAGCAAAGGAATCTTTCAGTTCACTTTTAAGGCAAAGCACTGCACTACTGCACATAGATGCCGCTTCTGTAGATGGCTTCAACAATATTCGTTGCCGTTATTCCCTGTGGATGATACTTGGGTGTCCTCTTGTCTGGTTTCAATCCATGAGACTGAATTTCTAAAACTGATGCAACATTGGACAGAAATGCAATATTTATTGATTTTCTCCCTGGTTCAAATTGTTTAAAAAGGACCAGCATTACTTTCCTCAGCCTTAGAATGGCTTTACCATCTTGGTGATTTCAAACTATACCATCTTGCCATTTTAGCAGGTCACTATAAAAGAACAGCGATTGCTGCTCATCTATGTATTTGTGGAGCTTTGGTCCCACAAGATCTTCCACGTTATATTTTGTTTTGCTCTTTGTATACAAAGCCAAGAAATAAATTTCTTGCTGACATTCTAAAGGGTAGAAAAATGCTTCTCTGGAGCAGAGAAACTAATTTTCCTTCTTTCCCATTTGGATCAGTATGTCTCTTACAGACTGGCACAATTCACCTTGGCAGCCAAGAAAATATAGGCCAGAGCTGTGTCTAAATGTAGAACTATTTTAATTGTATATTGTGAAGATGTCGTAATGTGTTTAAGTGTTTTTAAAAGCTTTTAACTTTATTAAGTTCTTGCTTTTGCCACAGTTGTGTGTGTCACTCTGTGTGTCCTTTAAGGTATAAGGCCTTTGGCCTTATACAATAAATGTTTTGCTTGCTTGCAAAACACTTGGTTACTGAACATGAACTCCATAAATGGCAGAGTGGGGATTCAAACCAAGGAATTACAAGAAAAGCAAAGAGCCAGGAATGGGTCTGTGTGGACAATAACAGAATATGAAAGAGTGCAATAAAGAAAAACATGAAGATGGAACAAGTAACAAGAAGGAATTAAATAGGAGACACTGATTTATAATAAAGAGATTGAGTGAGCTGGGCATCTTTGCCTCAGCTACAGCATCCTAAGAGTATCTGTGCAGAGGCAGGACAGAGGATGGAGACAATCTCCATCTTGAACTCAAACCCACCCTGACAGTTGAGGTGGCAGGACATTTGAGGCAAGAGATTTAAAATGCTTATCAAACCTACTGTATTCTCTCAGTAAATCAGTGTGGATAGTTGTTCCAAACTAATAAAGAATATTTTTGTTATCATGTAAATAGTATGGAAAAGTGTAGTGTATGCAACTCTGCCAAAGGATAACAAAACATTGATATTTAAAGAAAATTGTGATGACGTCCAAAAAATGGAAAATGCAGTCGATCTGAGTGAATCAATATTCACTCTTCTGTGGACTTTATTTTCCCACATATATATTTTTCATATAGTATGGCTATCATTGTGTTATTTTTGTGGCTTTCTTATTTTACGGGAGACCTTCCCTCCCCCTTCTGCGGATGTCTCATTTGATTATGGATTTAAGGGCTATCTAATTTACAGTTCTTTCTAAATAAATAAGCATACTTTTCAGACATTATTTTCAAGGGATTTCCACCTTTTTTCTGCCAGATGCCAATATTGGTTTCTTAGCCTGATGCATGTGGTTTTTCTAGCCTCAATAGTTGACTTTTTAAAAACTTACAATATTAACAATTATTTTTCTGACTAGGTGACTTTTCTACACTGTGTATAAAAATGTAAAAAGATTTTACAAAAGGTTTCAGCTGTTTTAATTATAAACAGCCTAAATCTGAGCTCAATACAAGCCTATAACCTGTTAAAACTGAACCTATTTCTTCTTAGAAGAAGAGATTGGATTTATACCCCACCCTTCACTACCCAAAGGTGTCTTAGAGCGGCTTACAAACTCCTTTCCCTTCCCCTCCCCACAACAAACGTCCTGTGAGGTAGGTGGGGCTGAGAGAGCTCTGACAGAAACTGCTCTTTTTCAAGAATAATTCTTATCAGAACTACGGCTTGTCCAAGGTCATCCAGCCAGGTCCAAGTGGAGGAGTGGGGAATCAAACCCGGTTCTCCCAGACTAGAGTCCACGCACTTAACCACTACACCAAACTGGCTCTCTTAGGAAATTACAAAAGGTAATTTCTATGTAAAAAAACTAACCCTCAGAAAACATCTTTGTCAGTCATCACACAGCACAGTAAATTCTTGCATTTTTATTATGGCTTGAGTCTGGGAGCTAGGGATCACCTGAGGATCAAATGGATGCTAGTTACTACCTGATCTCTGCAACACGCGCTGTATTTTTATACATGCATATTATTCTACCTATAAAGAACACAGACATTTACCTTCTTATTTACTTTCCATTTAACAAAGACCACTGTACTGATCAGTACTGCCAACCCTTCCTTCTAAACTGAGATTCTTTACTTTTTGTGCAGTGGGGGTTGGGCAGGAAAACTATACAGGAGAAGGAGCAGATCAATGCAGAAAATCCCCTACATAAACAAAGAACACCTTCCAGTGTTGATTCAAACCCCACCTTTCTGCAAGAGTCAGACTTGGCTTCAGGTTGTAAGTCTGACTCTTTTTGGACTCATGCCCATTATAGGTAAAGGTAAAGGTTCCCTTGCTCGAAAGCCAGTCGAATCCGACTCTAGGGTTGCGGTGCTCATCTCCGTTTCCAAGCCAAAGAGCCAGCGCTGTCAGAAGATGTTTCCGTGGTCATGTGGCCGGCATGACTAATCACCAAGGCGCACGGAACACTGTTATCCTCCCACTGAAGTGGTACCTATTTATCTACTTGCAATTTCTTGCTTTTAAACTGCTAGGTTGGCAGGAACTGGAACTAGAGACTGGCGCTCACTCCGTCATGCGGCAACTCGGGTCTCGAACTGCTGAACTACCGACCTTCCACAGCCTGCAGTTCAGCGTCTTAACCACTTGAGCCACCGCAGCTCCATCATGCCCATTATATTGCTTAGTAAAACAACATTTCTCAAGAATCATAGTTGTTCTGTGTTTGGATAAAGGTTCGATTTTAAATCGAATAGCTTGTACTATTATTTAGGCACTACCTAATTTTTAAATGGACATTTAATGTTTTTTTCTTGTATACTTACATTACGGATTTAGAGCAATCCATGCTGCTCACCTAAAATTGGATTTGAGGAGCCACGACAATGAAAAACACACAATGGCATACTGTATATTTACAAAATAACATTTCATTCTTCACTAGAGTATTGTATAAATAAATGTCACTCTTAGCCACAATCCCTAAATGCAGTGAAGCTAGAGTCCATTCACAGTGTTTAAGGTAGCTGCAAATCAATGCACATGCTCTTACCAATGAACAAACCTAGAAAGAACAGCTGTTCATTTCTGATTAGGCAATGTCAGCAGATAGATTCAGTTCATTTGAGATGTTTAAGTATGTATGCTTGCCTGTTACCAACCAAGAAACCTAAAAATACACACAGTTCTGGTGTAACGTCCGCTGCTCTCCAAAGGTGTGGATCACCTGATGTTATTGTACATACTACAATCAGCTGACTAGAACTGTCAAAATGTGTTTCGAAATTCTGTCACAACTGTAGCAAACAACCCAGTGACCGATGTTTGTACAAACAACTACGATCATAATAATGACTTGAAATAGAAAGTTCTAAGTATTCCAAGGGTAATCCAAATCCTTCGCTGCCCTCTTGTGTATCCAGCTACTATAGCTACACTATTACTCTGAACAGGAGAATCATAACTCATCCCTAAAAGGATGTTTTTTATTCCATACTTTTAACTCTCCTTGTTTATTTAAGGTCAATGGTGGTTTTCCTATTCAATGCTAGAGGCTTTAGATAAAGTAAGGAGCAGAGCATGAAAGAGGATTGCTGCATTACAGCTGTTGCAGTTCGATCACTTTAAACACTACCACTTGTTTTGAGACAGCTTAATCCTCAAAAAGGCAAAAGTGAAAATATTTTTGTAAAATGTGACACTTAACAGATCAACAGAAAAAGATACCTTGTAGTTACTGCCTTAAAAAAGAATTTTGTGCCACTCAAGTCTTGGTTTGATTTTTGTTCAGAATGTTGAGAATGGGCTAACAAAAGTGTTACAATTTTATACGCAGAAGATCAGAGTACTACACTCACTGCCCTGAGCCTCAGTCAGAAAGGCAGACTACTACTGACCTTCCACAGCCTGCAGTTCAGCGTCTTGACCACTTGAGCCACCGAATGAGAACAAACAGCTTTAACTTTAAAACATAAAAAATCTTCTTAAAATGTTTTAATCAGAGGCTTCGAAAAATTTCTGCAGACAGAAGAGAGAGTAATTTTCAACAATCTCTCCCACTTCCCCCAAGGTATACCACACTCAGCATGAGAGAGAACATTTTGGTGGGAAGCCAGGAAGTCATGTTATATGGATAGAAACCCTTTCATCCATGGAAATTTGAGCTGGGATCCATCAGTATTGCCAGTCATTAGATTATGAACCTTCTGTTACAAATATTTAATTAAAATTCATAAGAACAGACATAGGTATTTTTCCTAGTCGTTATTATCTATTTAAAACATTTTTATGCTGCCTTTCCAGCCGATCAGGGTCCGCAAGGCGATAAACATAAAAAGCAATTTAAGCAATTAAAAATATAGTTTAAATAATAATATAATTCAATTAAAAGCACATAAACAACACTAGGAGAGCCAGGAAGTGAGATGAAACAAAACTCTTCACCTGCTGGCAAAAGGCACATATAGAGGGAGAAAGACAAATCTCGCTGGGGAGGAGTTTCAAAGTTTTAGGCGTAACATCAACCGCAATGCTCTATAGGAAGGACAGAGAGGGATCAGCTGGTGGAGGCATTGCATCGTACATCAAAGAGGGAATAGAATCAAATAAGCTAAAAACATCAGGGGAATTAACTACCCAACAGAAGTGATATGGGTGGAAATACTGGGCCCTAAGGATTCAGCATCCACCTCAATGGAAACCATAGCATTTAATTTTAAAAGATGGAACTTTACAAAAATGGGTGAATAGTTAAAATGAAGCTGAAAGGGAAACACAAGAGAGTCCAACCCCTTGAGGATGCTTAGAAGTTATCTAAAACAACACTAATTGAACCCAGGATAGAAGGGATTCCGCAGGTTAGGAAAGGCAGTGCCAAGTTTAAAAGAATGCCTGCATGGTTAACAACACAAGTCAGGAAAGCGATAAAAAGTTTTTTTTTAAAGATTTTTTTAAGAAGTGGAAGGTCTGCCCACAGGAATTAAACAGAAGGGACCACAGGCTCTGGCAAAAGAAATGTAAGTCAATAATTAGGCATGCAAAAAGAGAATTTTAGGAGCAAGTTGCTAAACACATCAAGACCAACTTGACTAAAAGCATCAAAACAAACTTGACTGAAAGGGAAAAAGATCTTTGGGTCAGAGTGTCAACCCAGTGGGCTGCAGTAGCGGAGAAAAAGGCAAACTCTATTTTAGGGATTAGGAAAGGGATTGAAAATAAAACGGCTGATATTATATCACCCCGTTATAGATCTACGGTGCTTCATTTGGAATACTGTGTGCAGTTCTGGTCACCATATCACAAAAAGCATATCACTGAGCTAGAAAAAGTACAGAAGAGGGCAACCGAGATGATGGGGAGGGGGGTGGAGCACCTTCCCTGTAAGGAAAGGCTGTAGAGTCGGGGACTTCTTGGTTTAGAAAAGAGACAACTGGTGCAGGGCATGAAAGAGGTTCATAAAATTATGTATAGGGAGCTGACAAAGACCTTTTTCTCACTCTCCTAAAATACTAGAACTCAAGGGCACCAATGAAACTGATAGGTAATACATCCAGGACAGACAAAAGGAAATACTTCTGGACACTAGTGATTAAAGTGTGGAATTTACTGCCAGAGGATGTAGAGATGGCCACAGGAACAGACAGCTTTAAAAGGGGATTAGATCAATTCATGGAAGATAGGTCTATCAGTGGCTACTAGCCATGGTGACTAAAGTGAACATCCACATTCAGAGGCAGTCAATCTCTGAATCCCAAGTGACAGGAAGCAAGATCAGGGGAAGGCTTTGGCCTCTATACCCTGTTGTTGGCCCTCCAGAGGAACTGGTTGGCCACTGTGAGACAGGATGCTAGACTAGATGGACCACTGGTCTAATCCAACAGGGCTCTTCTTAGGTTTTTACTACCAATCTCAGTTGGTTTACTTGTACTTCTAAAAGATTCCAATACAAACTTTCAGAAGTATTCATTAGCTTATTACACCTGCTACAATCATACACCTTGTACAACATACTGTTATAGGACAAACACATCAGAAATAGGTAAGCTTAAAATGTGGCCCAGATACAGTAATACTCTACCTGATGAAACCGTAACAAAGGGAAGCCAAGTAGGCAGACAATCTTATGTGTAAGGCACTTCTGCTCTTAAACTCAATCTCCCCTCACCAGATCTGCAAAGACAGAAAAGAGTAAATCTGTAGGTCTGGAATACCAATAAAATATTTTTAAAATCCCACTGTAAAGTCTTTTTAATTGCACCAAGACATCATCCAATACCAATAGCAGTACCAAAGGCTCTTGCTCCCCAACCCCATGGGAGTTAGGCGCAATAAACACCCTTTATATAATAACAGTCACCTTATGCCTGACAGGTCTCCCTGGAGACCTTTCACACTCAGCCCTCCATGTTTATTTATTAGGAGAAAGTATACACTGTCTTTCCTCAGCCGTGCCCAAGGCAGCTCACAAAACAGAAAAAACTAACAAACCATAAAAACCCTAACCCTAGCCCAGCCATCACATGAAAACAGCACAAAACATTTAGAAGCAAAAAAAAAAAAATCCTCATAAACCAGCCTCCAAGCTAGAAGTACACTGAAAAAACCCCTTCAAAATACCATACCCTTTGTTAAAAGCCTGGGTAAAAAGAAATGTTTTGGGCTAGAAGAGAGCAGAGGAGAACTTTAATAGGTAAGGCGTTCATACACACGAGGTGCCACCACTGAAAAAGCACTGGTGCTGGTCACAACCTGCATCACCGCTGCAGGCAGGGGCACCTAAGACAAGGCTCTTAACTGGCAAGATCCTAAGGAGGATTCTTAACTAGCAGACTGGACCATATGGGACTAATCAAAGTATAAAGCAAACATATACAGTCACAGTAGCACAGATGACATGCCCAGGACTAGTACAAACTCCACTGCTTTTACTGTGTAAAAGTCTGATCTGGTAGAGTATTCTGGAAAGGATGGGACTCAAGTCTTCCAGAATGCCATTTCTGTTAACAGCATAATTGTTGACATTCCTGTGCAGCATTCTAGTACATGTTTTGAAATCTTGACCAAGCTTTACTTGTCAGATATCACTCCCTCAACTAACAATCCCTATCCAAAAACTGAGACTAAGCTCCAAACAATTCTGAATTCACCCGGCTAAGGATGTGAAGACCCCAAAAACGACCAAGCTTTACTTGTCAGATATCACTCCAACTAACAATCCCTATCCAGAAACTGAGACTAAGCTCCAAACAACAATTCTGAATTCACCTAGCTAAGGATGTGAAGACCCAAAAAAAACACACACATACAATAGCAATTTGGGGGAATGTTTAAAAACACCAATTTCTTATTCCTTTGTGGAATTAGTGAAAGTTTTTGAAGTCAATGTTTTACTTTTTCAACATGTTTCGTATGAAGGCTACATAAGAATTTACAGCATTAGGCAATTCCTGCATACACTAGAGGGCTACACAACATTTTCAGGTATGTTTGAATGTTACAAACCTTTATCCTGACAATTAACTATGTTGTGCTATGATCATACTACAGTACACTATTGAAGAGTTCAACTATTTCAATGGTATAAGCTTTGATTTAACAGCCCAATATGCTGTTGGCCCTACTGTGACTGTAGGATATTGCTTCTGTCCAAATATGTTTCCATTTCCAAAACCCCCCCCCCCCCCAAATCTCTCAAATGACCAAATCTAAGATATATGTGTTAAGGCAGCATAAGTATGCAAGAGTTGGCAGCTCTCTCTAGAACACTGCATATATTTTCTCAATTTTGTTTATCAAAACTTTAAGCATTAATATTTTTCAATTTCTTAAATATGCCAAATACATTATTTTTATGTCAACTCACAAAAATGCATTTATGTTAAAGCAGTTACATAAGTTCTGATTTTATAAGATACTACACAGATTTCAATTTTCACAAAATTTGTTTTCCCCCAAATGGGGAAAGACATCCCCGCCCTGCAGCTTCAAAATCTGTAAAAAGTTTATTTCTGTTGGAACATCTTCCTCGGAGTAATCATCCTGAAACAGGAAAACTTACTTCTGAATGATCATACACAGGACTTCCCTATGCATCACAGCCTCCATCCAACATAAATGGAACTAATCCACACTTAATCATTAGTGACTGTTATACATAAGTTATCCATCACTCATAGTCTGTAAATAAAAGACATAACTCTTATCTACTACCAATCAACAACGTAAATACATCATATAGTTGAAACTACCACCAAGAATGTTATCCTAACCATTACTAACTTGCCTTTGTAGGAAGTAGATTGTGATTTAGAGAGGAAGCCTGGGAGACCAGGGAGGAGGGGCAGAGAGTTTCCATGGAAATATGACCAAAAATTGGAGGGGGGAGAAATCTGAAGAAAACAGAAAGTACTGAAGTGAAAGTACCTTTTCCCAAAATAAACAAGGAAGAATGTTCAGGCTGGTATCAAATGTGTTTTATCTTTCAAAATGTTCTTATTTCTTACACATTTGAAATGGCAAAGTATTAAAGTAATTCAATTACTAAATATTTCTCTATGATGCAAATGGTGACTAGTTTTCAATGAAGACCTTGAAAGCAAAGTTTGTTCCGCATTTGATGCAATTCAGTCCAAGAAACAGGGATAAAATTACAATGCATCCACGTCTGCCAATTCAGAATGGAGATATTGGACAGAATTTTAGTTATAATTTAGAACTGGAGTGTGGGTGGGGCTGGGCATTTGACCAGTCAAAAAGATATTTTAGTAAAATGCTATCAACCATGTCTGAACAATAATTTTTTTCCAAAAGCCACTTTAATCATCAATTGGTTGCATACTTTGCTAATTACAAAAATAATTATGCTGAAACAATTACATTTAAGTTTTAATAAAGCATATTATTTTCAGTCATGTGAATGAGAATTTCTAGATATGAGCACCAAACAGTTGTTCTTTTTGGCTGGAACACCAGGGTCAGCCTAATTTTTTTTTAAAAATAGTTGCTGTTATTTTGTTTTGAAAACAATATGCTGCTCAGGGGTGCCTGCAATTACAGCAGGTAGCCAGTAGGAGAACTACCTCTAGGTCTGACCCTGATAACTGTATGGCTACTGAGCAAGCAGCCATCAGTCTAGTCTTTTCCAACAAATTATGCTAATAATGAAATCAGGGAACCAGCCACTGGTATTCTTGGCTTCAGGTTCAAACAGCTGGTAAACTGACAACTGGCTTAGTTTGTTATGTTTCATTATATATGGATTGCTTCAGCAGCCACATGCACTAAACACAATTAAATCTGTCCTTGTGCACAAAAGCTACAAAGTTGGGGGGGTACCTTTGCCCCTAGCACCTGAAACTGAAAAGTGGGATGCTGCTTGCTAGACTGGGGGCTACACACCCAAACTTAAACAGATGGTCTGGTCGATCATCTGTTCAGGAAGCAAGGGAACCAATTCCAAGACAAACAACCCTCGACTCCCCAGTTGTCAGAATATCTTCAAAATTTTAATAACTTAAGTATAATACAGTTTAATGCTGTTCTAAAGCCCAGGAATATCAACATATATTCCATATATATCATTAACAGTATGCAAAAATTAAAAGGCTTCCCAAAGTTGCTCAGGCACAAGTATTTAAGAATAAAAGTACACATTAGAGGTTAAGATGCTGAGCTGCAGTAGTTCAGCAGTTTGAGACCCTAGTGTTGTGTGACGGAGTGAGCTCCTGTCTCTGGCCCCAGCTCCAACCTAGCAGTTTGAAAGCAAGAAACTGCAAGTAGATAAATAGGTACCACTTCGGTGGGAAGCAGTGTTCCCTCTAAGCTGAGTTAGTGTGAGCCAGCTCACAGTTTTTTAGCCTCCGGCTCACAAATTTTTGTCTTCGCTCAGGAAGGATGGCTCCAGAGCAAACTCATTCATGCAGCAGCCAAATCGCTCCCTCACAACTTTAATGCCAGTAGCTCACAAAGTAGAATTTTTGCTCACAAGACTCCACAGCTTAGAGGGAACACTGGTGGGAAGGTAACAGCGTTCCATGCGCCTCGGCGTTTAGTCATGCCAGCCACATGACCACGGAAACTTCTTCGGACAGCATTGGCTCTCCACCTTGGAAAGTAAGATGAGCACCGCCCCCTAGAGTCGAATTTGACTGGCTTTCGAGCAACGGAAAACTTTACCTTTATAGTCACCAGTACACTCTAAAAAATCCAGTCTTGATCCATCTACACTCTATGGTTATACTTAAAAAGTGTTTCAGTTGAGTAGCTGTGTCTGGTCTCCAGTAGAACAAGATTCCAGGGCAATAGCACCTTAAAGACCAACAAGATTTCCAGGGTATAAGTTTTGGAGAGTCAAAGCTCTACTGAAGGAAGCACTGGCTCTCAAAAGCCTCTCTCCTGGAAATCTTGTTGGTCTTTAAGGTGCTATTGCCCTGGAATCTTGCAGGTGAAAAAACAGAAGTGACCTTTGGCCTGAATGATCCCACAAACTTTTTTCAAGGACTGCTGACAATCATGACTCAGCTAAAATAAGCATCCACACAAGCTATCAAGGTACAATACAAACTTGGCTATTTAAAAGGCATACTTATCTGATAATGAATTGTTCAAGATTTCCTGAAAATTTTAAAAATTCAGATTTCAACGACTTCCTCATACCATAAATCCCACCTATATTTATTCACTACTAAAGTGTCATTAGCTGAAGACTGTCAGCACAAGAACTCTATACTGTACTGTGTGACCAAAGATGGAAACTAAAAATGAAAGGATTTCCTTCAGAAACCTGGCAATGCCTGAACTTAAGAGAAACCATGTTGGATCGGACCAATGGCCCATCCAATCCAACAGTCTGTCACAGTGGCCAAAAACCCAGATATCATCAGGAGGTCCACCAGCATGGCCAGAACTCCAGAAGCCCTCCCATTGTTGCCCCCCCCAGCACCAAGATTATAGAACATACTGCCCCAGACACAGTGTTCCGTCTACATGTTGTGGCTAATAGCCACTGATGGACCTCTGCTCTATATGTTTAGCCATATGTTTATGCTTCTTAATAAGTTATGTTAATGGCTAACATCTGCTGCAGTAGACCATTCTTAAACTTCATAGTTCACTTATTTTACAAGGACTATATTAGCGTATTCTAAACTTGTTTTTAGCTTTACCCTATTTTGCTTTCAGTTAACAAACTTTTCAAGATTCTACTACCACCCCATCCCCTTTCAAAGGTCCACAGAAGAGTCTTTCAATGTGCAAGTGGAACAAACGTATTTCAACGAGAAATTGTTCCCAGAAGCAGTTCTACTTTTCACGGAGCACTAATCTATCACAGCCGAGCAACTCTCACACCCTCTCTAGCATTTTAGCAAAGGAGCAATTTACAGCCCTCCTTTTAAGGCTCGTGCTTCCCTTCATGGAACACTCTTACTGGCGCAAATCAAAAGGGCAAAAACTCCAGTTCCATTTGTTTTTCTGCGGAAAGTCCCAGTGTAAACTTCAAACATATCTCTGCCTAGAAAATTAAACACCTTGCCGGGGGGAGGGGTTCTGAGACAGCGACGAGATGACTTGCAGCTGTTGTCTCGACACCACGCACAATGGGCATTTTGACCACAGGGAGCCGGGCGCGTGTCTGCCGTCGCGGCTCCACAGATGACTGCAGTGAAAACGCTAATCAAGCCACACACGGCTGAAGAAAAGAGGCGGCCCATTCCTCCCTATCCGTAGTACAGCCATTGTTTCCCATCTACGCCAAAAGCAAAGAGAGGAGAGGGAACCGCAGGGATAAGACAGCCGCCAGTGCTACATTCCTTCTCTCTCCCTGCCCCCTTTTCCAAAATAACACGGCTTTTTGAAAGGGAAACCCCATGCAAATGTCCCACGAAAGTATCCGCGACACCCTCCAGGGCAGCCTCCGAAAGTGCTCCAGCTGTCAGTCAGTGTTGGCCGCTGAATCCCTCCCGGGGAGACCCTGCCAAGCTCCCACTCACTTCCATAGTCCTGGCAACTAGAACCACTACGACTCAGACTAGCCCGGGCCAGGCCACCACCCCCTATGGTGGTGGAGGTGGTGGCCAGGCCCAACCCTCCCCTTCCCCGCCAGGGCTAGGGCTGAGAGGGGGAATCCCCAAGCACAGGCTATGGCTGCTGCCGCCGCCATTTGTTTACCCCTCGGCCGACAGGGAGCAGCAACAACTCAGCGGTGTCGAGGGCGCAAAGCTACAGCAACCAAAGCCCTCGACCCCCTTCCCTCTCTTCTCTCTCACAGGCGACTCACCCACTCGCTCGGACGCGTGGAACAGCTCGGAGGGGGAAAGACAAGACAAGCAGCCCGCCCCTCCCAGACGCTCTTAAGATTCGATCCGGTTCCGGTGAGGTGGAGGACTACAAGCGCTGGCTCACAACATCGCTTTCCGGCTCCCTCGCTTCCCTTGCTCCATGCAGCAGGGCAGTTGGGGGGAGGAGTGTCGTAAAAGAAGTGTGGGAGGTGCTGTAGGAGCCGCTGCTGTTGCTGCGAAGGGGCCAGGCGGCCAGGCGTGAGCGTCAGTGACGCGAGGACAGAAGAAAAGGAAAACAAAACTTCCCGAAAGGGACATGGGCAGGCTGTCCCAGAGCAGAAAGTGGTCCCGCTGATGTTGTCCTTTTTACCTCTCCTTGGTTAGGATATTTATTGTTAGCCGTATTCTCCAAAAATGTTCGAAGCGCTTATATAAGTTAGGACTGATATAATCAGAATCGAACATATGAAAGCACTTTGTGTTGTGTTATTCTTCTGGGATAATAATATTAAGGTTTGCATCTTCGGAGCAATTCCATTGAAATCGGTGTGTTCTGTTTTGTGTCGTTATGTCTTAATGAAGTTACTACATGGACTTTGCTCTGGACCAATCCCCCCCTCCCCCCAGTAAATATGATTTGGATTAGGCTGCATAGGAGCTTTATTATCTTATAAAATTGTTTTGCATACCTGTTCAACATGATGGCACATACTACACAGGATGAACAAGGGAATACGTTGTATCATTTGTTCTGGCTGTCTTGCGACTGCTATATGTGTGCTTACGGAAGGGCTGCAGTAATTCTGTTGAGAAGAGGCAGTTTGCTACCAGAAATGACTCCCTGGTGCAGAATATCCAAATGGTTCCCTTCATAAACCCAGGGCAGAATTGCCTACCAGGCTGGGCTTTTTTTCTGCGGGAATGCACCCGACCAGAGTTCTGGAACCTCTTGGACAAAATTCTTTTTAAAATGTTTAAAAGTTCATGAGTTTTCAGTATACAGACTGAAAACTTTGTTTCCTTCTTGAGAGCTCCAGCACCTCTTTTTCAAAAAAAAAAAAAAAAAGAGCCCTGCTACCAGGGCATGCCCGCGGTTGGGGGCGAGGAGTTATATTTGTCTGAAGGAGGCAAACCTAGTTTAAATATGGACACCTTTAGTAAACATTAAGCTTTTCCCAAGGCCATCTGTAAGATGCCTTCTTTAGGCCTGTCCTCTTATATCCACCTCCATTCTCCTCATCTACTGTACGGAGGGGGAAAGCAGGAGGCAGCTAGGACTTCTTTGTGGCACCAGCTGCCAACCCACCTGTGAACACTGACTGAGAGTAGAAACAATGACTGAGTCCACCCCATTCCCATCTCTATATTTGGCTCTACTCTGAGCATCATCATCAGGCCATAGCTGGTTACAGATTTTTTTTTTATTTCTATATCCCTACTCTGTGTTGGTTTGATAACAAGTATAATAGATTAAATGACAGGCAATTTACTTGCTTTTAATAGTGTCCAGCAGTATCGCATCAGAAGCTCTGACTCACAAAAGCTCATACTAGAATAAATATTGTTAGCTTTAAGGTGCTACCGGACTTCTGTTCTATTTTACCTGAAAGTCTGCCACCAAAACTAGGTCTGCCTCACCCTGAATCCAGTGGTAGGCTGGCCACTATACTTCCTAGCTGCTCAGAAGCTCTCGCTCTCTTTTTGTGTGTGTGTGATTTCCCCCCATCTTTTCAAAGAGTCTGTGACTGAGCTAGGGCCAGAAATCTCTGAAGATGGAACACACAATTCACCCTTCTACTGACTGGTTTTATTTTGACAAGTATACAGATTGTAAAGTGATGCTAGAGGAGACCAAACTGTGAATGAAACCAGTTTAAACGACAATGAATACTATTCTAGGCACCAAGTCTATGCTGGAGTTCCTACTTCTCTCCATGCATCTACTTTTTATATATCCAGTTTAATCTTTTCCTACTATTGTGACACCTACAATAGTTATTAATAGGCAGCCCTCAGAACGCTTTCCTGGAAGTCCCACTGAATAGACCTGAGTAGAATTTTGAGATCTGCATATTTAGAAATAACAGAGATTAGTTCATGAACACAAGAGGCTAATGGTTTGGCACCCAGCACCTTCTATTTCAAATTTATCTTAAGGATGCATATAACAGCGTCTGGATCCCCACCAAGGATCAGACATAACATGGGCACATGTGGATTGTGGATTTCCCTCAACTGCTGCTCATGCAGTGTCTGATTCAGGTCAGGACCATGGTGCATGTGCAAAAAGGGTGTCTGCCTTTCCCCCTACAGACACACACAAACCATTTAACCAACAAACCATTTAACCAACTTGAAATGTACTTCATAAAAGCTGAATCCACTAAATTCTATCACTGCTCAGGTCAGAAGTCTCCAACAGTGCAATCCTAAGGGAGATACACTGTTCTAAGACCATTGAAGCCAAGGGGCTTAGAAAGGTATAACTTTCCTTAGACTTGCAGTGCAAAACAGCTAAATTTTATTTCTTTTAATAATGTCACAAAGCTGATGAAATATTTTACAAACAAAGTTAAATTGGCACAGACATAAACAAATATAAGAAGTACTTCACTACACACAGAAAAATAAGCAATTTGTCTCAGGAATTTCAATTCAGAATATAAAGATTTAGGGTTTGTTATATTTGGAATTGATCTATATTCACAAGTGTAAAGCACATACCAAACTCTGCATATTACAGATTTCAGTGGTTTTTAGTTCTGAAAAATTGTAATACAGGCCCCTGCTTTTCTGTAGCAGAAATTTGTAAATAATACATAGACCATTTATTGTGTGTGATGATTAAAAATTCATCCATTTTGTTGCATATGGTATTTATGTTATACCTACAAAACCTCTGATGATAGATTCACTTCATTTTTTATTTCAAATGTCTTTCTATATCTGGTATACAAGCAATTTGACAGAAGAAGAGGTACTAATCTAGGACTTTGAGATGTATAAAAATAGAAATTATAAGCATATGTAAATAAATGTTAATCTGCCATATAACCATCGCTGCAATATTGCAAGATATTCTTGGATGACAGTTTGTCATGATGGGACTTCAGATCTGTGAAAACGGGACATTGTCAGCTGTGCTTGCATAGCAGGGTATGTCCTTCTTGACTGAAATAAAAGGTTTCCAAAAACCGCAGCTATCACCAGAACAGCTACTAGAACTCCTCCAAAGACCAATATTTCTATTGGCAGAAGTCTTCCTCCACCTAAAAGAAAGGACAATCTTTACCAAAGAAGAAAATTCTACCAAATTAAAAATTAGTCACCAATATCAAATTTGCAATATATCTACCTGCTGTTGTAAACAGAGCATCAACATCAGCACCAGATGACAGTGAAAGGGGAATACACCGATCCTATAAATGTTCTGTGAACATATGAAACTACTTTCTTAGCCCTCCTAATTCATTGCTTAAAAATAATGGAGATTGAACATGGGGACTTGTGCTTTACAGTATATCCTTCTTTAGTGAAGGTTTTTTGTGTAACAGGTTTGTTATGCTGGAATGAAGGGTGGATCCAGCTCACATTCTGATCAATCTATCAATGATCAAAATGGTGTTTTACAGTGAATAAATGTATTGCACAGACTCAGTTTCTGCACAGATCCAGATCCCACTGAAGCTAAAGGGGGGTTGCTACATAGCATCTGGAGGTTGTCATTCTTCACTCGTAGAAATTAATATTGCATCAACTAAACAGGAATATGCACAATAGTTCAGCAAACAGCCATACCACTAGTAACAAAGAAACAAAGTTTTTTGTTAGAATTTCCTGCAGATTGTTATAAGGACTCAATGTATGTCTCAATTAGAGACATGAAAGTATGATTGTGGCAACAAAAACCAAAATTGTGTGTGATGTTTATGAAATTTAAAGCTGAATCTCTTGATATAAACTATGATTCTTCACAAGATTGAAGATATAGAATGTGTTGTGCGTCCTATAAAGGAGAACTACTAGTGCTGCGGTGGCTCAAGTGGTTAAGATGCTGAACTGCAGGCTGTGGAAGGTCAGTAGTTCAGCAGTTCGAGACCCGGGTGCCGCATGATGGAGTGAGCTCCCATCTCTAGTTCCAGCTCCTGCCAACCTAGCAGTTTGAAAGCAAGGAATTGCAAGTAGATAAATAGGGACCACTTTGGTGGGAAGGTAACAGCATTCCGTGCGCCTTGGTGATTAGTCATGCCGGCCACATGACCACGGAAACATCTTCGGACAGCGCTGGCTCTTCGGCTTTGAAATGGAGACAACCCTAGAGTCGGATTCGACTGGCTTTCGAGCAAGGGAACCTTTACCTTTTTACTAGTGCAGAATTGAATTAAAATTATAGTTTATAATATGTATTTGTTAGCCACTTACTTATATTTGTCTCCCCATTATGTACCAGTTTTCGTTTTATAGGACCATATGACACCATGTGATTAGAAAAAGGTGTGGCTTCTCTTTTACTTCTGGCCAGACTGTCATTGTTTGTGCAATTCTAGGGAAAATACAAACAGTGTTACTCTCAGAAAGAACTACAGTGTCAGACGCGTGCAGCAATCAGTTCCCAACAGCTTTCACTCAAAGAAGTAAAGTTTATTGAGACATTGAGAGTATGCAGATATCTTAACCATTTCATGTTAGAACTGAAGAAAAGTGTGCACAGCAAGCAGATATACATTATTCAAGGAGGCCCTCTGACCAGGCAGAAGCCCGCCAAAGTAACGGGTTACTTTTCCCAAGAGAAAGACTACACCAGGCACTGAAGGTCATACAGAGATAATAGAAACATAGAAGACACAGCAGAAATGAAACTAAACATTCCAGTGTTACCCCCACTCCCATGGCAGCCAGGGCTTGAGAAAGGCCTAGCCAACATACAGCAGATGACAATAATAAATATTAGGAAAACAGGGGTCATTTCCTGCGGGAGCGCACAGGAGTGGAGCTCCGGCAGTAAAGAGCCCAGGGGATGGGCACATGCAACAAGCCCCACCCCCTGCTCCCAGCAGCCCCGGGCTACGAGGAGCAAGAAGCAGCCAGGTAAGTTGCAGAGCCCCCCCATAGGCAGCAATCCAAAACAGTCCAGTGGACCCTGAGTGGGTGTTGCCTTCTGACACACTTCCACTTGATGTCAGGGTGTGTGGCATATGCAAATAAGTTATGCTAATTAGTTATGCTAATGAGCTCCTGCACCTCTTTTTCTACGAAATGACCCCTGGGAAAACATATAAAATATATCTTGGTTAAGTAAAATAATAGTTATATACTGGCAAAGTTGTTAAGTTCCAGCAGTGAGCAGCCCCCCATATATATATATATATATATATATGAGAAATATCAGAATGTAGCCCACCATTCTGTTTTAACCTGTCCAACCACCTAAATATATATATATATATATGAAATATCAGAATGTAGCTCACCATTCTGTTTTAACCTGTCCAACCACCTAAACCAGAAGTACAGGAAGAAGAACAGATGTGACTGAAAGGAGTTAGGATGTAAGGAATAGGCCTAATTTTTGTGTAGGGCCTACTCCACAGCATGGAAGGAATTAAATTTTTCCTTTTTTATGCCAGGGATCCCCAACATTTTTGAGCCAGGGACACTTAGAATTCTGAAACAGGGTGGTGAGCACAACCACAACATGATTGTCACCAGGGGCAGAGCTGATCATGAAACGTCAGGGAGTGAGGTCATGCATATCTCTAACAGTAACTCTTCAATATTTTGATAGCAAGGCCCTGAAGGCGCTAAGGTTCTTTGACTTGTGTGGCTAGCCAATAAACCACACAGTGAAATAAACTATTCCAGGCAGTAAAGAGTAAAAAAAAGAGATTTATTTGAATAAGGAACATCTCACAGCAAAGAAATTCAGTGTGGATGTTCGGTGAGTTACAGCAGGGATCTTGCTTATATGCTCTTCTTGCTCCTCCTCACTTTACATAATCACTGACATCATTTGCACATGCTCAGTTTAGATCTCCTTGTCTGGTCAGTTATCCGTATATTTGACAAACAGGATGTTAACTTGGCCGCCTCTCACCTTTACAATGCAGGTGCTTTTCTCGTTATATTGATTTATACCAATACTTGTTTTCTTGGCTGCTTACCTAGACTCCTTTTCACCTTTGAATGAATTCTCAGGCAGAATTCATTTTCAGTACAAAGCTTAGATGTTTTCATTACAAAAATGGTTCTTTTACATAAATATATGCATATAGAAGTATAACAATATTCTTAAAGCATTTTATTAGCTTATTTTCACTAAGGGTATACAAAAATATGAAAACATATATCATTACAATGACATCAAACCCTTTACATGTATTCTCTTACTGTTTTAAAATAGCCTATGGCATAAAGCCTTTGTATTCTTTATTTTGGTCTATCAGAATATTTTTGTTCATTTCAAAAGAGTTTTAAAAACTTCTAAACTCGTACTCTGGTCAATAGGGGCTTTCCTTGTCTAATACAAATGTTGTATTTCTTTTTTAATTGACTTCTAGTGAACAGGTGTGCATGATTGATTTCTATGACTTCATCTGCTTGTTAGTAGCTTGTTAATTTCAAACACAGTTCCTTAAAAACTTAAAAGCACACAATAACTTAGATCTATTTTGTATGGAAGACACACCTGAACTTCTAATGAATGACAATAGCCGTGATTAATGACCTTTGTTCTTGTCTGAATCTCCACACACCTGGTTGGCTCTTGGTCAGTAGTTTATGGATCTTTGCCAGGTTAATTTTAAATGTATCTTTAAGCAAGCATAAGCTTGATATTTCTTTAGCAAAGCTCAAAGTTAGTTGCTTTTGTTACACATATCTTATATTCAGCTTTAAACATAATATAAAGTTCTAAAAACACACACACAATAGCTGTGATTAATGACCTTTATTCTTGGCTGAATTTACACACACCTGGTCGGGTCTTGGTCAATAGTTTATGGATCTTTGCCAGGTTAATTTTAAATGTATCTTTAAGCAAGCATAAGCTTGATATTTCTTTAGCAAAGCTCAAAGTTAGTTGCTTTTGTTACACATATCTTATATTCAGCTTTAAACACAATATAAAGTTCTAAAAACACACTCACAACAGATCAGAAGAGGGGATTTTTCTCTTATAGTGTCCTCTTGTTCACCTCAATTCTAATTCCTTTGAAGTAAAAGATGCCACTATAAATGTGACATTGGCATGGGCTTCCTGCCATTAAAACTCCCTTCACTGGCATTAGTTCATTATGTAAAGCTTATCAAACAAATTCTTTTCTATTTTAAAATAGGCTGAAAAGGCAAACATATATATAGATATTGCCTATAAACTGTAATAGTTCAATATTGCTATGTTAAAGCATTCCAAACTTAAAGAGGAACTTAGTCTGGGTTTTTCTCATTTAAAGTTGCTAAAATCATAAGCTGAAATGAACTTCTGAACTCATTCTTTGAAGCAAAGGCTGGAACATAGATCTTCACTTATGAGAGGTCTTAGCTGGGATGGTTCATATCAGTCCAATTAAAAAAGGTGACATAAGAACATCTGGCCCAATTAAAACTAAAGCACTCCTAGGCTGCGGTCACAGACGCTAAATAATCCACTTTCATTCCACTTTCAATCCACTTTCCAATTGGATTTTGCCAGTTCACACAGTAAAAATCCAGTTGGAAAGTGCATTGAAAGTAGTTTATTTACCGTGTGTGATTGCAGCCCTAATTAGAAAAACCCATTTGTTGTCAATTAAATTTGATTTAAAACACCTGTTTTCTACAATACTATTTAGTGGTTAACAGGTTGTTAATTCTCCAGGATAACCCCAAAGAATTGCTTCCAAAGATTCCTGGAAGTCAGCAATAATCAATAGACAATCACTTGAACCCTTGAATGTCCCCTACAGTCTCATGCAGAAGCTTTAACAGGATGTCTGCGTAAAATATTTTCTTGCATATTAACAGCTTACCTTGTGCTGTGGAGGTACATGGTGCCTCAGTAATTTGTAAAAAAAAATAATAATCTGCACAGCCAATCAGATTTCCAGTGTCCAATCACAAGCTCTCTGGGCAAAAGCCCCACCTGGCACTTTCTAAAAACACTTGGGTGCCAAGAAAGGGGTCAGTGGGTGCCATGGCATCTATGGGCACCACACTGGGGACCCCTGTTTTATGCAATATAGTAAATTGAGGTTTCACATTATCTACTCTTTTATGCACACAAATAGTGAATCTTATGCTAAACTGCCCAGAACCCCCCCTACCATCCACTTGAAGGGTATGCCCCACTAGTTTCTACCACTGAGTGGCCCTTGCAGAGTGCAACTTTCCCACTTACCCTTCCCACTGCAGCACACTGCCCCCCCTTGTTCCTTGGGTGGTCAGTATATCCTAAGGAACAACACAGGGGACAAAGTGGAGATCAGTGTTCCCTCTAAGCTAAGTTAGTGTGAGCTAGCTCACAGTTTTTTAGCCTCCGGCTCACACCTTTTTGTCTTAGCTCAGGAAGGATGGCTCCAGAGCAAACTAAGTTATTCAGTAGCCAATTCACCTGCTCACAACTTTAATGCTGGTAGCTCACAAAGTAGAATTTTTGCTCACAGGGCTCCACAGCTTAGAGGGAACATTGGTGGAGATCCGCAGTGAGTGAGGGGAATCTGAATCTTCTGAAGGTGAAAGTGTTCTTAAGCTTTCAGAACTGTGTGCCTGGGTACAAGTCCCTATTTTAAAGCCACCATTCTGTATATTCTATGCTATGCACTCTTGAATTTAAATGAGTAGTGTTTGTTATATAAGATGAACACTTGGAGGCTAACAAACATTATTTATCACATTGGGTTGTTTCATATGACATCTGTAACGAGCCTCTGGTTTTATAATGGGGTCCTTCCAAAATGTCACAATGACTTCTGATTTCATCCTGCCCTTCCTTAGTATTTCAATATGGTGACATTTTAAAAATGATGCTCAGGAAACAACAAATCCATGTACAGAGGCTTGCCACAGCTATGCACTCTCTGTAAAGGCAGAGGCATCTGTTTTCTAAAGCCATCCTAAAGTTTATGCTGTACTCATACACCTGACAGTTCATGATTCAAGTGCAAAAACTGTTTTAAGGAATAGTATTTTGAAACATGATATACTGCATCTGTTAGACAGACTTGCCTCAGTTGCCTAGTCAATTTGCTACTTGATTGCCAGTAAAGGTCACCAAGTTAAACTGCCACCAGGATTGAGTACTGACATTAAATTATGTCCTTGAGAGGGTCTGATTCAAGAATGTGTAAAACCAGTATGCACTCATAGTCTATCCTCTAGCCCATAGCTCCTGCCATTCTTCTATACCCATCCTCCACCAGTTCTCCTTATGATTAAAAAGGGAAGGCAGAATAGTGTCTGCCTGCCAGATCGCAGTTCTTCAAGTCCTTCTTTGGCAGGCAGGAGCTCTTCCTCTGCCACCCCACCCCCCTCCCCCTGCTCCAGCTAGGCCGGCGTGCTAGTGCCAAGAATCCTTCCGATCTCCCGTAGAACTCATTGGTCAAGGGAAAGGCAGATGGATCAAATGAGCCCTGGGAGAGAGTTTCCAATTTATGGATTAATCTGAATTTTTTGTCCTTGCTTCTTCCCCCAAGAATGCACAGTTTTGATTTTGCTACTCACTTGTGTAAATCAAACCTATGATTCTCATTTTTGCACACATTTCTGTTTCTTGCCAGCAATTTTTCCTGCAGTGTACAGATTTTTCATTGTTATTTGTGCATTAATTAATCAGTATCATGCAGATTTTATGCCTACACTTGACATACACTGTGCACATGCAGTATAAAACAACTGGGGAAATATGCACATTTTTTAAAAAAATTGAAATATGAACCATTCATTCATCCCCATAGCTAGCTTCTAGTAACAAGTAGTGATGTCTGACTGGTTCACAAGTACATGTGCATTACTTCCTGACCTACCACTTGAAGACTAACAGCTCAGTGAATTGACTTATTCTGGTAAAAACATTATTTTATTTATTTTATTTATACCACACTTTTCTCCCCAATGGGAACTCAAAGTGACTTACAACTGTCATGTATTAAGTACTACTGCACTACAACTGCCATCCATCAAAATTATTAAAGCCAATTGCATGCCAACACTAACACATACATTCTTTTCTATGAGTCTTTATGTGAACCTTTGGTAGAATATTTGTTTCTGCTCTACCACACATCAATTTATATTATTATGAATATATTGATAAATGCTTTCTCTCCACTTCCCTGAACTCTGAAAAGCAAACAAACATCTACAAGTGGTATTACAGCAGCTATGCTTCATCAGATTCCCAGAAAGCTCTCTAAGGCAGCAAAAATCTCTCTCTCTCTCTCTCTCTCTCTCTCTCTCTCTCTCTCTCTCTCTCTCTCTGACTTTACATTGAAAAAATGGGTTCAAATTGCCCCCTCTCACTAAATGGAAGGCCTGACCTTTTGAAGACTGAAGAAAGATTCCCCAATCTTTAAGGAACAGTAAAATCCCTTTGTTGAAGTTGTTGGCTTCACACGTTGCCCATTCACAGGCATCAAGATGGCCAAATTCACAGTAATAACAATAATGACAAATTGATGTAAAGAACAGCAGAAAGGAACTCGCTCCCTCCCCTGTAATAACCTCAGAATTCTCCTTTATGAATTTTGGTATCTTATATTCACTGGATACTTGAACACCCAGGCAAACAGACAAAAAAAAAAACTTACTGGTTTGCAAACAAATGCTGTATTGTGACAAATCTGAACTGTGCAGTGTAGGAAAACATGATTGAATGAGGCACCAACAAATTTGAACATCTGGATCCTAAACATTGCTTCTTCACCTTCTCCATTCATTATTACTGACAAGGTTTCATCTTTTACAATTTGTGGACAGCTGTGAAGAAAACAAAACATGTAGTTATATAAAAATCTCTGCAAACAGATGTAGACAGAAGAAAGGTAGGCCACTTTGCAGAATTCCAGTCTCAGTTCATTGTAGTTATTAGGGCTGGCAGCCCTCTTTGCTCACTGGCGACAGGACAAAAATTAAAAACAACAACAAACGCCAGCATCATCTGCAATGTTACTTCACTTTTAAGGGAAAACCCAAAAGTGACATAGGGTAGCAAGCTAGAGAAATCACCAGAAGCAATATGGTAAAACCACAGCGTTTCAGGCGATTTCTAGACCTACCCTATGTCGCTTCCGGATTTTCTCCAGAGGTAGCATAGCAGCACACAGGATGTTGCAGCCCTTTCATTTCTCCCACCTGGCACAGCCTGGCAACTCTAAAATAAAGCAGTTGAATAACTTTACCAACTGTGTACCAAGATTGTCTAGATTTAGCTTCTTTTTTAACTGCACCAGCCCTTTGAGTGGGATAAAGAGTTCATTGGCCCTTGCAAGTTGTAGCTCACAACCCTCACAACCATGGTGAGAGCACCTGCAGGGAAAGAACGGTAGAAAGCAGAAAAGCCATATATATTAAAGCACTGAGGGTTGCCAAGAGAATTATAAAAGCTGCCATTGTTGAAGGCCATTTCACATATCCCATTGTTTAGGTAAAGGTAAAGGTTCCCTTGCTCGAAAGCCAGTCGAATCCGACTCTAGGGTTGCGGTGCTCATCTCCGTTTCAAAGCCGAAGAGCCAGCGCTGTCCAAAGACGTTTCCGTGGTCATGTGGCCGGCATGACTAAACACCAAGGCGCACGGAACGCTGTTACCTTCCCACCGAAGTGGTACCTATTTATCTACTTGCAATTTCTTGCTTTCGAACTGCTAGGTTGGCAGGAGCTGGAACTAGAGATGGGAGCTCACTCCATCGTGCGGCACCCAGGTCTCGAACTGCTGAACTACTGACCTTCCACAGCCTGCAGTTCAGCGTCTTAACCACTTGAGCCACCGCAGTCCCATATACATATAAAATATTTTAAATGCATACATGATTAATACATCAGGTCCACTATAGTGGGAGACCTTTTGCTGCTTACCTCCCTTTCCCCGTCAGTATTTCCAAGGCCAACAAGAGAAAAATAGGATAAATGGGGAAACGTACTGTTGTGCAACACCACTTCCAATGAAACATGATGTGATATCATTACATCAGGGGCAACACTCTAGGATTCACCCCCAACTCTATGGTTTAACCAGGGAGTTTGGGGCAAATCCTAGAGTAGTGCCCATGACATGATGACATCACTTCCATTTTTTATTCAAATTGACATCTCATGTCGATGCAACACAGTGTGCCTGACCCCACCTCCCCAATTCCTCCCAGGGAGTTGCCAACTACAGGTGGCAACTCTATAGCAATATAATGTATGTAACGATGTGAAAACACTCACACTGTAGACGTGCACACCAGGAAGCAACCCTGGGCTAATACTAATTTATTTTATAATTTGCCTCAGTGTTCTCAACAATTATATAGGAATTTGGGATTCTAACAGTGCAGCCCTATGCAGAGAGACTCAAGTCTATTGGAGTCAATAGGCTTAGATTGGAGTAACTCTGCTTATGATGGTACTGTAAATGTAAAGGCTGATATCGATTTAATAACATTCAAAGGGTGAATGAAACTCACACTTGTGCTGGGTTATCAACGATATGCACATCTATATACTAATACTGAAGTGGCCCCGTCTGTGCAGATATCTAAATCCGCACTTCGGGGGCACTTGGGGGGCAGGGAGAGGTTTGTGCACACGTGGGGCGGTCCCCACGTGTGCACAAAAATCCTAAACCTTGGAAAAAAATTGGGGGGATGTTTAAATCCCCCCGAAACTGGTATAGCGGAAGAAAACTGTGCTGCGCGGGCATGAGGGTGGGAGACAGAGGGAGAGGAAGCCGAGCTTTGGGGCATGCACTATGCCTATTAAAGGGGGGAGGCGTGGGGAATGAAGGCCCCGGTTACGGCGGCTGAGAGAGAGAGGAGCAGGCAGCGGGGGAGGGGGAATGAGGAGAGGTGCGTGAGTGAGCCGCCAAGGGGGGAGGGCGACGGGGTGGGGCGAGCCCTGCCCAGCGTAGAGATGGCCCCCGTGGCTGAGAAGGGGCGGGAAGACCGGCGAGCGCTGCGGCGGGGACCCGCCTACTCCACAGTGAGTACAGGAACGAGCCCAGTGGGCGGAAGTGGCCAGGGCGCGGGGTGGGTAGGGGGGAGGGACGTGACCCGGGCCAGGTCGGCGAGGGATCCGCTGAGTCACCTGCCGGGGGTCTGCCTCGGGTGCGCGGTGGGGGTGGGGCCTGCAAGTCCCCTCTCCTCTCCCGGTGCTGCCTGCCTGGCCCCGGAGCTGGAGGTTGCGCCTTCCTGGCTGGCGTGGTCGCCGTGTTAATGCTCGGCCTCTATGTAGCCCGGCGACGTTCAAAGCGCGTCTCTTCACCTACCCGCCCACCACGGTTCTTGGTCCTGTCAGGCACCTCGCATAGTATGAGAGGCGAGCGGCCTTCTTCTTTTTTTTTTGGCAAAAAAACCCCGCAGCCACCTGGACCTCGCATCGGGTGTGGGGGGGAATCAGCAAGGCCCGGGCGGCTGCGCGCCGCCCGACCTCGCATCGGAGCGGGGGGGGACCTTGAGGCCTCCTCTGCCTGCTCTGCATAGAGCTCCCCCGCTTCTCTCCCCCCCTGCGATTTCCGCGGGTCCCCTTTCTTGTGTAGCTCTAAAAGCATAATGTATTTGCATTTGCTGGAAAGAATTCTCTCCCAACCTTATAATTTTTTTTAAAGGGAAGGAAAATTGGTATTGCAAAACACAATTATACAGAAGCTAACCGTCCCATTAACTTTATATAGAAATGTGTGTGTCATTGTAATATATTTTCAGAATGATTAATCTAATTTACCTTGAGGGGATACCAACCTGTCTTTAATAAAGGAATACTGAATAGCCTGAACAGGATCTTTTGTTGGGGTAGACCAGCAGTTTTCAAGTCTAATTATTAAATTACCTGGAACCTGCCAGACACAAAGAGAGAAAAAGCACACACAAAAAAAAGAATGTGAGAAAAAGCCAACATGTATGCATGTGTGAGTGCCTGACCCAAATCAGATAAATCCAATGGTGAAACTGCCATCCAATCCCAATACTGAAACTATAACACAAATAACTATACTTTTAAAATTCCCATCACGTTCACTGGAAGTCTGTTAGCATTCTCTGTCATTTATAATCCAGTCCTCAGATGCTCTGCAATGGCAAAAGAGTTGCTTTGCCACAAAGTCATAAAACATAATACAGCACAAAATCGAAACTACTGTGTCTGGCTGCACTATTTATCCTGTTGAAATTTAGTAAGACAGTTACTACTGCAATTGCTTTTAAGAAAACATTGAATTCCCCACTGCAGGTCAGATTTGAGTTATTACTCTATTTTGAATACCTTGGTGATAGAAGCAAATCAGATTTGACAGTGCTCCTTCCATATTATGAACGGAGAGATTCTCCCCCTCTTTTTCTGAGTCTGGGACTGGATGCTATGGAGAAGATGAGGCTGCCACCAAAAACAGCAGCCCTGCATCTGCCTCTCATACCTGTGAGCGAAGAGGTTACAGTGCCAGACTAGGACATGGGAGACCCATGTTCGAAATCCCCGCTCTGCCATGGACGCTTGCTGGGTGACCTTGGACTTTCAGACTAACCTACCTCATAGGGTTGTTGTGAGGATAAAATGGAGGAGAGGAGAATGATGTAAGCTGCTTTGGATCCCTATTGGGGAGATAGGTGGGGTATAACTGAAGTAAAAACAGAACAAATTTAGAGGCCAGTGGCACCTTTAAGACCAACAAAGTTCTACTCAAGGTTATGAGCTTTTGTTTGCATGCACACGTTTTCAAATACTTTATTTATTTAGTAAAAATACTAAACAGGTAATAATAATACAAAACATGTGACATAATGTCATTATGCTCAGGGTTTTCCAACTCCCTCTCCACTTCATTGGCTGCTACTCCCAAGGTCAGGAAAAACCAGAGCAAGTTGATGTTATGTTACACATTCTGCAACACAGGAGGTTACCAGGGAAAGAGGGAGGATGAGACATGTAGCTACTGTTTCAAGCAGCAGCTACGAATACTTGGTGATGTCTACCACCAGTCTCATAATACTAGAATGCAAAGTCATCTAGTGGAGTTGATTGACAGTAGAACACAACAGTCAGAATTAAGTTCTTCTGTGCAAAATGCAGAGTTTACTGCTGCTTGGGGTAATGTCCATTAGCTTTCATGGAAGATCAGCATAATCACAATATCTATGATAAATAGTGCCTCTGAATACCAGAAACTAGAAACAAACCAACCCTAATTGGAAGTTTTCCAGAGGAATCTGATTGACCACTCCAGGAAACAACATGCTGAACTGAAAGACAAACCAGATATGGTTGAACCAGTTTTACCATAGAGAATTTGCCCAAATACCAGAGCGTCGCCTGGACGTCGCTGGTGTGAGGATGTCACTTCCTGTGCAACACTTACAATGAGGCCTGGGCTTTTCTATTTCTCCAGGTAAGCCCCTCCCCCCCACGGACCAGCTGATCAGCAGCTGGGGGCGAAGGGCCTGGCAGTGGGGGACCCTCACCTCCACTGGGGTCTGGCAACCCTAGCAGGAAGAAACCCACATGGCTGCATTTGTTCATTTCAAGTAATTGAAGTTAGTTTTTAACTAGGATTCTCTGCTCAAGGAGAATGGAGCAGGAGGGAGAAGGAAAGATGTTTAAACACAAGGCCAGCAACAAGCTGGGTTTGTGTGTGGCCTCTCTTAATGTTGGTTACAAGTGATATCTAAATGCAGCCTGGGAGTTCTGTGTCTGGGGCTCTGAAGCTATTTTTCTTTTGAAATGGCAAGAGCCTGTATTGATTAACCTGAGGTATATTGATTGGGAAACAGGAAAATGAAGGGAAAGGGTTAAAGAAATAAAACCAATACTGGAAAACTGTCTGAAGAATACCACTGAAATCTAATGCTGAACAGCAGGACTGGAACTGGATTCATCAAGCCTGCATTCTCCAGTCTTGTTTTACAGCCTCAGTGGCCTTATGGACATGACCTCTCTTATCCATTAAGCTCCTCTTATCTGAAACCATTTCTGACAGGAAATTGTCTGTTATTTTTCTCTTTTTTTTATGAACCTGCTTATTTTTTTGCTTTCTCTGTAACCATCTTAGTTCCCAGATTTATCAGGAAATCAATAACTTCAGGTACCATTTTAACTTTGACAAATATGTTGTCCTCTAGAGTCAAAAAGGGAATTGTAGTCCACATGTCTTCGAAATGTGGGTCTTTGTACAGTATCATGGACACAGAAAAGTTTCCATCTTCAGTATTTAGTGTAATTGTCCTGTTGAACAAACATGCATATATTCAGAGCTTTAAGCAATTGAAATATACAATTATGGTGGTGATTTTAAGCACAAACAAAGCAAATACTCAAACATTAACAAAAGCATGTGTTGGGCTCCAGTGGTAAGTCATACACATTTTTGGTGTGTAAACTCATAAAGCCAGTTTAATTAATGCTTAAGCTAAGGTGTACCTAAGAGCATAAGAAGAACCCTATTGAACCAGTCTAGTGGTCCATCCAGTCTACCATCCTGTTTTTCATTAGGGCAACCCTTGTTGCCCACCGCCACTCTGAGTGGTGGCAGGAGAAAAATAAAGGAAGAAAAAACCTAGTGTCATGCACAGCATGACATCACTTCTGGAGAAAACCTGGTAGTGATGTAACATCTCTCTAAGACTTGCCAGAGAGTTTTACCACAGAGATTCCAGCAATTCCTAGAGTGATGTGGTATCACTTCCATTTCCCCCCGGAAATGATATCACAGTGCATGCGATGCCAAGGACTCCTCCCATGTCCTTGCTTCCCAAGCTCCCTCCAGTTGCAAGACCCAGGCTGATAACTCTATACTGATACAGTGGCTAACCAGTCGCCAAAGAGGTCCAACAAATAAGCACAGATGATGTTATAGGATGTTGTCCTAGGAGTAAGCTTCCCTGAATAAAATGAAACTTACTTCCAAGTAGATATGCTTAGGATTGCTTCCTAAGGCGAGTTAAGTAAATACTTCTGTGTCAGCTATATATTACAATACTGGCATTGCAGAAATGTTATACACTTGTATTGCAGCCCAATAGATAAATGATAATGTTTGAGATCCATTTATGAGAAATTTGGTACTCTGTGTTATGTTTGCCAACAGGCCTAAACAAATATGTTCTCTCCCTTTAGTAGGTGTGTAACATGTGCAAATGGGTAGTTGAAACTTTTCATGGCATGGAGGCAAAGTAAATCACCTGGTAAATAACATCCAATTAAGTATCTATTAAAGGACCATATGCTTTTTTTCTAGACCAGCTGGCAACCCATATTCTGTGTAAATCCAGACTAAATTAGCAATTTGTGCTGATTCCCTCTGCAACATCCCCCCCATGTCATTCCTCAAGCCCCTTGTCTCCCAGGAGCAGCATTTTGTGGAGATTTGCTGGCTGCACTAGAGGGGAGAAAGCAGGAAAGTTCTGTTCCACTGATGGAAAATTTTGTTTGGATCCAACCCCCGGTGACCAGGCAATGTGACATTTTAAGTGAGGTTTCAATTATTTCCTGGCAAGTCATTCACATCTGAAACAGCTTCGTCACAAACAACGATTCTGCTACTGAAACTTTTCAGCACAAAAGGCTTCAAGATGAATTTTTGCTTCTAAGGCACAGAAGCAGAAGATACAATGGGGCAACTCTAAGCAAGACAGGCCCACTCTCCTCAAGAAAGAAGTTTTCAGTTCTTCCCCATTAGGAAAGCCAGTACTTTGAGTAGCTCTTTTAGTGCAATGATATATCCAGCCTTCTTCAGCTGCCCCTTTACCCTGACTTTATTCTGGGCATGTGATTAGTATTGAGGAAGGTGTTTGCTTTTTTTAAAGCTTATCTTATTTATTTATCTATCTATCATATGGCAGAGTTATACACAGGAAGCATATAATAATATAAAATACATAACCAAGGGTATGCAGACCAATTGGGCAATCCCCAATTACCTGATATCAACACTGATCTTATTTTCTCCATTAGGCTGCTGTACCATGTAATTAATAGGATATCGGCAGGCAAATGTGATGTTGATAAAAGTTCTAGTGATTATATCAGAGAAGTTGTTCTGTATGGTGTTAAGGAAAATAATGTGAGTGCCATCTGATTCCTGCAAAATCAAGAAAAAAATCCCCAGTGAATTCCAAGTTCTAGGTTGACAGCTAAATAATAATATGATGGCCGTGGCAACTAAAAATTGCCTGGAAAACCCGTCCTCTAGCTTGGAAGCTATGCTCCTTTTGTGTTGCTAGAGCACCTAGCAAAGCCACATAGCATCCTGGAGCACTATTAAGCAGACTCCCAGACCCAGCATGATTCCTAATCTACTCTTCCTTCTAGGGTTGCCAGCTCTGGGTTGAGAAATACCTGGAGACTTTGGGATGCTGGGGTATGGGAAGGGGAGAGACCTCAACAGGATACAATGACATCGAATCCATACTCCAAAACAGTCATTTTCTCCAGGGGAACTGATATTTTTAATCTGAAGATAAACTGAAATAGTGGCAGACAATGTTCCCGCCAAACTGTGCTACCATGTGCTAGCACATTAATTTTTAGTCAATAGTGCACAGTTGTTGTTTTTTTGCTCAGCACAGGCCATTCCTGGCCTGGCTGCTAGCCACATGTGTGGCTGGCCCACCACCTCACATGGCCCTGGGCGATGGTCGGCTTCCCTCCTGGCAGCCAAGGCTAGGCAGCAGGGCAGTGGGGGCAGCTCCTCCTCACTGAGTGGCAGCTGGATCCCCTGATGCTGGCAGCCATGTGGATGTGTCGCTGGAGTGCTCTGTGACATTTCCGGCTGCATCACTGGACCCGACGGCTGTGTCCAGGAATAGCCTTGCCTGAGGTAAAGAAAGCTGAAATGGGGGGGGGGGTTACAGGAGGATCACACTTGAGTCAGCTATTGCTTCCACTTTGGTCCGCATCCAGGAAGTGACCCCATGCACCACCATTCCTGCCAGTTTTCTATCCTCCCTCTGCTCTAGAAAATGGCAAGTGTGGATATTTGAGAGCTTCCGGTAATGGCGCTGTGACACAGTGCAGCTTTTTGAATCGCTCCGGAGCTGCACGCT
>NW_015166457.1:470054-472997 GCF_001447785.1 Gekko japonicus | reverse complement strand
GAGATGGAATACAGAAAGGAATACAAAAAGGGTTTGAAGAGGCTTGTGCAAATATAACTGAAAAATGGCAGAGTATACAACTGGATGTTGAAATTAAGGAAGAATTGGTACAGCCCAAACAGAATGTTGGTGAGGAACAAGTTTGCTATTCTAGGGAGTCGTGTGATGATACTTAGCCCCTCTCCATTATAGGATTGGAAAAGGAGACAATGAGATCGTCCTATATAAAGACAGACCTAACAAAACTGAATATGCAGAGAACCTCTTGTAAAGAAGGGAGAAATGGGGGGTGGGGGAAGAGGCTAAAAAAACGAGCCTGGAAGTTTAAGATGGAAAATAAAATACTGGATATAACATGGCTGAAACACAGAGGGGGGAGTCTAGAAGTTAACTCACACACATATAAAGAAAGAAGACATTGGGACTCATTGATACAAAATTGCAAGCTACAAATCTTCAGGGGGAAAATGAAATTATTTGAAGGATGAAAGATTATTTTTGCTGATTTATGCTTAATTGGTATTATGACCTCAGGGTTTCTGTTATAATGTGACACTGAAGATATGGCATTAGGGCATTGAAAATTATGAAAAGTTAGATATTGCTTAATAAAGAAGGAAACCTAGGATTTATAGAGAAGGGGGGGAATTAACTTTGATGAAGACTCAAATGTTATTTTTGTTGATTTATGCCTATTTGGAAAAATGAAATTATGGTTTTGTGTTTTATTGTAATATAGATGCATGAAGTAATTGTTAGGTTATTTGTTCACTATGATGTCTTTACCCCTTAATTTGACTTTATATAAGTGAAAATTTCAGAGGCATATATTTTATAAATTGCTGGAATAAATAATGATTAAAAGGGAATAAAAAGGGTTGAGTAATAACTGAAAAGGTTTGGATAGAAAAGATAGATATTTTGATGTATAGATAGAAAATAATTTGAAATTATGGTCCTGAAGGATGTGAAAACATAGTTCATAGAGGGAAATAATTTGATTATAATATATAGTTAAATGTTATGGTGATGGGAGAAATGGGCGTTTAGTTATGTTTGATGTTAAGCTGTATGTAAGTTGTAGTAAATGCATACAAAAGGATAATATTGATTAATAGGAGGTAGAAGGGATTGGAAACGTTCATTTTTGGTTGAGGTAAGTTTATTTGGGAAAAGCTTCCGGCCGCCCCGCTTCCGGCCCTCATTCAGCCAGGAGGAGGCAGGAGAAGAGGGAGGGTAAGTTGCTTCCTCCCTGCCTCTCCCCACCCCTGCCTGCCTGGGGCCAGGGAGGGCCTTCGCGGGGCTTCCTTGCACTACAGAAAATATTGAAAGTGTATGTTGATGTTTGTTTTTGTTTTTGTGTTTATGTGGTGTGTGTCTATCATTTCTAAAAATTCAATAAAAATATTATTAAAAAAAGAAAAGAAAATGGCAAGTGTGTTTGAATAATTGCCCAGGTTTGATGCACAGCGTGGAGGATCTTACTATGCAGCTTGAAAATTCTGGCATACAGAATGGAGACAGCAGGTAACAGTGAATATGGTTACAATTAAGGATTTGGTGGTAGTGGTTCCCATCCAAATACTACTTTAAACTTACAAATCTAAGCTTCAAAGCATTCATCACAGATTTACATATTTGAAGTCTTATTACAAGGAGACATTTCCATTTAGAAAATTAATGCATAGTGACAGTACAAACTAGCTAGTCTATGCATATCTTTTCATGGATTTTAACTGCTGTAAACTGCTTAGGGAACCAATCTTGGATGAAAAGCAGGGTATAAACAACCATGTTATGGGGGGGAATTGCAAACATTGCCTTTGTGTAATGATAAAAATTGTATGTAAAAGGACATTTTAAAAATTTTAGATCCCTTCCAGTCTGGTTTTCGCCTGGACTACGGGACAGAGACTACTGGTCGCCCTCACGGACGATCTCCGGAGGCATCTGGATCGGGGCGGTTCGGCGGTGCTGTTGTTGTTGGACCTGTCAGCTGCGTTCGACACCGTCAACCATCAGTTACTGATCCACCACCTCGCTGACGCAGGAGTTCAGGGGCTTGCCTTGCAATAGCTTGCCTCCTTTCTCCATGGTTGGGGACAGCTAGTGCAAAATGCAGCAGCTAGGCTTTTGATGGGTCTCCCTGTGAGGGAGCACATCCAGCCTGCCCTGAAGGCATTGCACTGGCTGCCGATAGCATACTGGATTCACTTCAAGGTGCTGGTTCTTACCTTTAAAGCACTTTATGGCCAGGGTCCGACTTACCTGAGGGACTGCCTTTCCCCATATATACCCTGGAGAGTACCACAGTCAGGGTCACAAAACCGATTGGTCCTCCCAGGTTCTAAGGACACCAGGTTGGTTGTAACCAGGACCAGAACTTTCTTGGTGGCAGATCCACACTGGTGGAATGAGCTTCCGGAAGAGATCAGGGCCCTGCGGGACCTCTTACAGTTCTGCAGGGCCTGCAAGACGGAGCTCTTCCACCAGGCTTTTAACTAGAAGCCGCCACCACCATTAACAACACTATTAACAACATTTGAAACCTGTAGAGCCTGGTCCCTAGTTGGTTACCGACAGCCTGTGCACGCCAATTATATCTGAGGAAGATCAGAGAGCTGGAGACTTAAACAACATACAGAATGCACTCATGCAGTGATGCCATTGTTGTGACATCAAAATAACATAGCTAGCATTTTAATATCGTATTGTTTTAATGAACTGTTTTTAAATGTTTTATGGTAATTCTGATTGTTAATATGTATTTTATCCTATGTAAGCCGCCCTAACCTGCTTTGGCGGGGTAAAAGATAAAGTAAAGGTTCCCTTGCTCGAAAGCCAGTCGAATCCGACTCTAGGGTTGCGGTGCTCATCTCCGTTTCAAAGCTGAAGAGCCAGCGCTGTCCGAAGACATTTCCGTGGTCATGTGGCTGGCATGAC
>NW_015166457.1:445748-469407 GCF_001447785.1 Gekko japonicus | reverse complement strand
GCTGTCCGAAGACATTTCCGTGGTCATGTGGCTGGCATGACTAAACACCAAGGTGCACGGAACACTGTTACCTTCCCACCGAAGTGGTCCCTATTTATCTACTTGCAATGTCTTGCTTTCGAACTGCTAGGTTGGCAGGAGCTGGAACTAGAGACGGGAGCTCACTCTGTCATGCGGCACACTCGGGTCTCGAACTGACCTTCCAGTTCGAAAGCAAGAAATTGCAAGTAGATAAATAGGTACCACTTTGGTGGGAAGGTAACAGCGTTCCGTGCGCCTTGGTGTTTAGTCATGCCGGCCACATGACCACGGAAATGTCTTCGGACAGCGCTGGCTCTTTGAAACAGAGATGAGCACCGCAACCCTAGAGTCGGATTCGACTGGCTTTTGAGCAAGGGAACCTTTACCTTTACCTTACGTGATGTGAGTGACACATGCTGGGCCAAAATGCTGCATGCCTCGTAGGGTTGTCAACTCTGGCTTAGGTGATTTTTGGAGATTTGGATGTGATTCCTAGAGACGGTGGAGTTTAGGGAAGAAAGGTGATACCATAGAGCCCACCCTTTGAACGTGCCTGAAGATCAAGTGTAATTCTGGGAGAACTTCAGGTCTCTCCTTGAGGCTGGTAATCTTATTCTGCAAGCTGATTCTGTCCTTAATGTCTAGTGTTTAACTGAACTTAGACTTACTAGGTTGTCCACTCCCACTGATCCCCTGCTCCAGCCTCTAGCCTCACTCAATGGAGGAACAGGAACAAAGTTGGAGGAGGACAGCATTGCATGAAACTCCAGGAAATTCTCCAATCTCTATGGTAAAAACTCCTAGCGCATGTCATGACACCATGATGTCATTTCCCCCAATCTCTACCCACAAATATTCCCACTTCTGAAAGGCTCCTAACTGTTAACCCTACTCGCATGTTCCCAGAAGCAGTAATCTACATAATTCTGAGACATGCCATGACCGAAATGAAACAAAATTTATAGATAGTACAGGTATACTTCCTGGCACGCTATATATGTTTATGGCTTTTGTTTCTAAAGCATAGAATCATGTAGTGCTGAGGTCTAGGACATCTATGTATACAATAAGGAGAATCTGCACATAAAATATGTCCACAGACATTCTCAATGTCTCAGTGATGCATATGGCTCGCGTTAAGACTTAGAGACAGACAGATGGTTATTAAGGTCCATGTTAAATTAAATGCAAGTAGAATCATGACGTTCCTTAAAACCAGTCCCTTCCTGCACTAAATAAGCAGCAGCCAGGAGGACAAAATGCGGTGTTCAAAAAAACCATATAAAAAGACAAAGACATGGATACATTGTATATTACCAGTCTTGTTCCACAATCTGTGAAATTGGTCTTAATGCTGAACACGTACAGGTTTCCTACTTCAGTGCCATGGCATTCTGGATCGTTAAGGTGCAAATCAGAGATCTGCAAAGAAAAGCAATCACTCTTTGTTTCTCAGCCATACAGATGACATCATCTTATATCATGTGTATACTTGCTATATCGAATAAATACATCCTGGCTCTAAAACCTGGCATTTCACTTAGAGGTACTGCATAATTAGATGCCAGCGAGGCCACCCTTTCCTGGCAGGGGTTATGGAATGAGGATTCCACCCCCTCTTGCTTCATATTTCCCTCTATTAACTGAAGGAGGGAGTTCTCTTGTTCCTACAGAATCATATAAGTATGGCTGTTATCCAATGTACACAACCAGTTCTCAAGTGATAATCTTATGTGCCATCTTTTCTTCTTGCTTACAGGTACCTTCTGTGATAACGGCAATTGTTATTTGTAGAAATCCAGTCAGGTGCTTAGTTGCAGCAGACTACTGCACAGTGGAATCTGCAGCATCAAATCCTTCCAGCAGTCATGTCCTCTAAATCTCCCCATCTAAAATACTTCACTTTGGCCCATAAATGATGTGGCTTTTTTCTGAAATAAATCAGGCCGCATTTTCTATCCACCTGATTGGCAGCAGCCAGGCAATTACAGCATAACGAAGCCATAAATGTACAGATCAGAGCCAGGCATCGGTTTCCAATAAATGTTCCCTTAAAAGTAAAGAAGTGTACTTGCTAATCTCATTGATATTTAAATTATGTAGAAATGAAACCACTGAGCTCTTATACCAAACTGCACACAGAGAGAGAGATGACAAGGAAGATTTTGATAACAAATAATGTTCTGTTATGTATACTAAACTTGCTGATCAAAGTTACCAGCTATGACAAGAAACTGGGCAGTATCCAAAATAAAAACCAAAAAATGTTCAGATTGTAATGTTTTATTTAAAATGGTTAAGTCAGAGTACTTACTAATATTGGAGGGTTCTTTGACAGAAAGAAAGTACTTGGGATTTCCACTTCAATTAGGTCCTTGGTACAGAAGATGGTTTCATTGATTTCTGAGTAAATATTAAAATTGCTATACATTAAAGGGAGATTCAATAAATGTTTAATTTTGCATCCAGTATACATAAATTTGAACCCTGATGAATTTCCAAAGAAAGTGAGTCAGTGTTACTAATATAATACATTTTAAAAATTAAAAAATTAGCTGATTAAACTTCTAAAATTCCATAGCTTAAGGCCGAACTTGCAAAAGTATACTGGGCTGTCCCTGTGCCCCAATATTGGGGTAAGCACTGTGAATGCACAGCAATGATTTATTTAGCCTACACATATAAGAACAGGGACCGCCCTTCACTACTGGTAATGTAAGTTTGTCAGTTTCTGGATTCTTTCATCGTATCAAACACATCGTATCAAGCCCAAATCAAACACATTGGCTGTGATCCAGAGCTTACTTGCCCGTGAAGTTCCATGCCAGCTATCTGTGTGTCTGTGTACTCAATAGGCAGTTTTTCAAGTAATTGTAAGATAACCACACTATATTTCTGAGCTGTGACCATTATTAATCATGGCTCATTGTCATAGTAAATCATTTATATTCTAGGAAAGAGCATATTTATATACAACCTCAAAACCAAAAAATACCTTGTACTTTAATATCATTATAATTGATCCAAATTGAAGGGGGAAAATGTGCAACAATTGGAACATTTCCTCCCAGTTAAACTCATTTCTAGTATTGGAATTTGGAATCAAGCACCAGAATGTAGAAGAGTAAGGCATGGGGGCAGCCCCGTAGCTAGGGACTTCTTTGGGAGGGGGCCTTGGGGGGGCCGCCAGCTAATTAAATGGAAGTACAGTGCAGGTGGTAAGTTGGAGCACTTTGGGGGCAGCCCTGGAGGGAGGGGGCCCAGAAGAAACACAAGGGGGCCGGGCCCCGTGGGCCCCATGTTAGCTACGGGCCTGCATGGGGGGGGAAGGTCCCTCACTTTAGATAAGAACAGGCAAACTCGTATACAAGAATCCTCCGTTGTGCCCAGGGGTCATTTCGTAGAAAAAGAGCTAGGGGAACTCATTAGCATAACTCATTAGCATATACCACACCCCCTGACATCAGGGGCCTGGCAGTGGACCTGCAAGGCCAGCGGGAGTGCGAGGAAGCCCCGCCAAGGCCCCCCCTGGCCCCAGGCAGGCATGGGTGGGGAGAGGCGGGGAGGAAGCAACTTACCCTCCCTCTTCTCCTGCCTCCTCCTGGCTGAATGAGGGCTGGAAGCGGGGCGGCCGGAAGCAGGGGGCGGGGCTTCGTCATGTGCCCCACCCCCTGCACCCCCCAAAATGACCTCTCGTTGTGCCCATGCACTGGGTTTGCCAAACATCTGCCTCCATCTGCTCTGTGAAAACTTAAATGGGCTATTCAACTGGGGCAATTATTGCTCTCTCTCTGAAGTTTGCCAATAAGTATCCATTGTGCAAGAATATTATCTTTTGAAAATTTGATTCCAGTCAGACAAGTGGAAAAAGTTGACTGGAAGTGTTTTCTACTGAAAGCAACAGAAATGAATAACAAATGTAACAAAGAAATCACTTGTAATAGTGATATTAAAGAAAATGAATTAACCTCCCCCCTAAATCTAAGGTTGCGGTCACACGTGCCAGAAAAAACAGGGGGGGGGAGGCGAGGCTATTTCCTCCGGAGAAATTTGACCCGCAGTTGCACGATCACACCTCCCTTTGAAGTTGCAGGCACAGTCCGTCAGTGCGTGATCAGATGCAACTGCGGGTGAGTCAGGGGTTTTTTGTTCCATTTTTTCCCCATGCGCTTAACCGAGGGATTGATGAACCACACCTCCGCACCAAGGGCGGAGTTTGCTCGGCGCCCTTCCAGCCTACGGCTCATCCCAAGGGTGGCTGGCAGTGGGGCCAGGACTGATAACCCCCCTTCCGTCATTGGTATTGTGCAACACCAGGTTCATTAACAACAAAACCACAACCCTTCGGGATTTTGTTTTGGAACATCAGGTGGACCTGGCGTGCGTGACCGAGACCTGGGTGAGGGAGGGTGAGATGGTAGCTCTCATCCAGCTTGCCCCACCAGGTTATTCGATCCTTCACCAATCATGGACTAGGGGGTGGGTGTGTGTGTGGCTATTTTCATTCGGGAGGCTTACTCCTTCAGGGCGCTCCCATCCATGGAGATCGCGGGCTTAGAGTGTGTTGGCGTGATGCTGGAGGCTGTGGAGAGTGTGGCGATCTGGCTGGTGTACTGACCGCCTAATGCACCGGCCAGTAGCCTGCCGTCCCTGCTGGAGGCCATATCAGGGTGGCCGTTGGATCGCCCTAGACTGATTGTCCTGGGTGATTTCAACGTCCATGCCGAGGATGCGACCTCCAGCTGGGCTACGGACCTTATGTCATCCATGACGGCATTGGGACTCTCGCAGTTTGTATCGGCCCCCACGCATCAGGCTGGTCACATGCTCGATTTGATCTTTGCAGCGGGGGTGGTGGTGGATCGGATTTCTGCTGAGGCAGGCAGTGCCATGGTCTGACCACCTGGCCCTGAAGGCCCGTCTGAATGTTCCACCCCGACCTTTTGTAGGTGGTGAGCAGATTTATGCTCATCTGCAAAGCCAGATGGATTCATTGCGGTTTCAGAGAGCTCTGCGGGATTCGAGGCCCCCTGGCGGCTCATTGGATGAGCTGGTGGAGGACTGGCAAGTCCGGCTCTCCACAGCCATCGACAAGATCACTTCCAGGCGTCCTCTGCGAACTCGACTGAGGCGGGCTCCTTGGTATACCCAGGAGCTGTGGCTGATGAAGCGAGAACTGAGATGACTAGAAAGACGGTGGCGTCGTGCTCACGACGAGGCGTCAAGAGCATCTTATAAGACGTTTATGAGATCCTATGAGATGGCAGCCAAGGCTGCTAAGAAGGATTTCTTTGCAGCTGACATTGCATCTGGAAGCTCATGCCCAACCCAATTATTTAGTACGATTCGGTCCTTGACAGAGCTGCCACAGGGCAGGCGAAATGATAGGGAATTGGACATTGGCTGTGAGGCTTTTGCGAGCTATTTTGCAGATAAAGTCCTGACGCTCCGCCGCGACCTCCCCACCACGATTGAGACAGTGAGTGAACTCGAGGCCCCTTGCGAGTCTTCGGTTCTGGGTTTAGCGTGCTTTAGCCCACTCAGCCTGGACGAAGCTGACAGATTGCTCATTTATGTGCACCCAACCACATGTGACCTTAATGAGCCTCCTGGCTCATTAAGGCGGGTCATGAGGGATTTCGAGGTGCTTTGCGGGAGATTGTCAACAAGACCCTTGCTGAGGGACGATTCCCCGGAGCACTCAAGGAGGCGATGGTCGGTCCTCTCCTAAAAAAGCCATCTCTGGACACGGCCGAATTGGCCAACTATCGGCCAGTGTTCAATTTGCCCTATTTGGGCAAATTGATAGAGAGGGCGGTAGCGACACAGTTACAGTGCTTTCTGGATGATGCTTCAGTCCTGGATTCCTTCCAGTCCTGCTTTCGCCCGGGTCACGGGACAGAGACTGTTCTGGTTGCCCTGACAGACGATCTCCGAAGGCATCTGGATTGAGGTGGTGTGGCAGCATTGCTGCTGTTAGATCTGTCGGCCGCATTTGATACGGTCGACCATCAGCTGCTGGCCCACCGCCTTGCTGACGTGGGGATTCAGGGGCTTGCCCTTCAATGGCTTGCCTCTTTTCTCCAAGGTCGGGGACAGAGGGTGTCGATTGGAGATCAGTGCTCCCGGAGGCATCGTCTTGAGTGTGGGGTGCCTCAGGGGGCAGTGCTGTCCCCAATACTATTTAACATCTATATGCGCCCCCTCACCCGAATTGCTCGGAGTTATGGGCTGGGGTTCATCAGTACGCAGATGACACCCAGCTCTATCTAATGTTGGGTGGCTGGTCGGACTCCAACCCGGTTGACCTTCATCGGGCATTGCAAGCTGTGGCTGGTTGGCTCAGGCTGAATCAACTGAAGCTAAACCCGGCGAAGACAGAGGTCCGGGACTTAGGTTGGGTCGGTTCAGGGTTGGGGCTCCCTCTCCCGGCCTTCGATGGGTCGTCTTTGGTGCCGGCGCCGAGGGTTAGGAGTTTGGGGGTGCTCCTGGACTCCTCTTTAATGATGGAGGCCCAAGTAGCTGCCACTGTCAAGTCAGCCTTCTACCATCTGTAGCTGGCACGGCAGTTGGCTCACTACCTTGACCGCGATGACTTGGCCACAGTGATCCACGCGATGGTCACCTTGAGGTTAGACTACTGCAATGCTCTCTACATGGGGCTGCCTTTGTTGCTGATCCAGAAGCTGCAGCTGGTGCAGAATGCAGCAGCCAGGCTGTTGATGGGTCTCTCTAGGCGGGATCATGTCCAGCCTGTCTTGAAGGTGCTGCACTGGCTACCAATAGCGTACCAGGTCTGCTTCAAAGTGCTGGTTCTTACCTATAAAGCCCTACATGGCCAGGGTCCAGCTTACCGAAGGGACTGCCTTTCCCCATATGTTCCCCCAAGGGCACTGTGGTCTGGGGCAAAACATCTTTTGGTCGTCCCAGTCCCTAGAGATGTTAAATATGCTGCAACTAGGGCCAGGGCTTTTTCGGTGATGGCTCCTATCTGGTGGAACGAGCTCCCAGAGGAGATCAGGGCCCTGCGGGACCTTATGCAGTTCCGCAGGGCCTGCAAAATGGAGCTCTTCCACCAGGTTTTTGAGTAGGAGCCGCCACCATCACTGTACCACTACCGCGTTACCATTTTGGCGACGTGAAGTGGCCTTGGGTATGGAGAACGGACAGAGTGAAGACCGATCAAGAAGAGACAGTACTGCCCTCTGAAACATTGCATTGGAGTCCCCGTCTCAGATGATATATTGTTGTGAGCACCGATTTTAAATGTAAAATGCAATTTGATTGTTTTATCTGGTTTTAGTGTTATGTATGGCAATTGCCTCTTGTTAGCCACCCTGAGCCCATGTGGAAGGGCGGGATATAAGTTAAATAAATAAATAAATAAACAAACAAATAAATAAATTATGCACATGTTGCGAGCGGTGGGGATGGCACGGAGTCAGGATGGCCTGATCAGACCATCCCGACACCATGAGAGCGTGCTGGAGCGCTCAGACATGGGGAAGTCCATCTGTGGCCCATCGCAATCCGTTAACTACCAGATTTTCCCCGGTGTCTTTAACTCCGTTTCTGCAGCAGAGCAGAATGGGTTGCCGACAGCCGTGGGGCGCTTCCCAGATGTTGTTGTCTGATTGTGCCCTTTAAATCCGCCTGGTATTTGCACTTATGTTGAGTCTAATTGTACGTATGATCGCAGCCTAAAATGAGCTAAAAATTGGGGGGGGGGATCTTTGTACACATCCTTTTCTTATACTGAACATGAAGCAATTTCTTTTTCTTGTACATGCTCTGATGCAACTGAATAACAGTGCAAACTTAAGCAGGTCTCCTCAGAATCCTATTGAAGTCTCATATGGCTTACTCCAAGGAAAGCACCCTTAGGATGGCACTGTGAAACACGTATCTAGTTTAATGGTGCGGCTAGTGGGCTAGTGTTGTCTAGAGCTATACCAGTATTGTAAATACTGAGAGACTGGATTTCAGTTCAAGGCTGATGAGAAGTTTGTCTGGGGAAACTTAGCTACTATTAATGAATTTAAGCAGGGGTCATTTCCTGCAGGAGCGCACAGGAGCGGAGCTCCGGCAGTGAAGAGCCCAGGGGGCGGGCACATGCAACAAGCCCCACCCCCTGCTCCCAGCAGCCCTCAGTCAGAGCAAGAAGCAGCCAGGTAAGTTGCAGAGCCCCCCCCAGCCCAAAACAGTCCAATGGCACCTTTAAGACCAAGTTTTATTCAGGTACAAGCTCTCCCTCCTCTGCGAGGACAGATCTGCGTGTCTCCCCCCCCCCCAATAGCTAGCAATCCAAAACAGTCCAGTGGAGCCTGAGCGGTGGGTGTTGCCTTCTGGCACACTTCCGGTGATGTCAGGGGGTGTGGCATATGCAAATAAATTATGCTAGTGAGTTAAGCTAATGAGCTCCTGCACCTCTTTTTCTACGAAATGACCCCTGATTTTAAGTATTCAGGTCCAGATGAACTGCATCCTAGAATAACAGGATGCTGTATTCTTTGAACCTCTATAATCTCTAAGAAATCCTGGAGGGCCGGTTAGGTCCCACGAAACTGGAGACAGGCAAATGTCCCAGTCTTTAAAAAGGGGAGAAATCCAGGACTCTATTGGCAGCTCAGTCTTACTTTGACTTTGATACCAGGGAAAATACTAGAGCAGATTATAAAGACATCAATTTGTAAATGTTTTAAACCAATACATTGATTATTAGAAGCCACCATTGATTTCTCAAGAGTAAATACTGTCAGACTAGTCTTATCTCTTTTCCCCCATTGTGCTACCTTAGTAGATAGGTAAAATGCTGTGGTAATAATATAGCTTGATTTCAGCAAAGGATCAGATAAAGTTCCCTATATTTTTGTCAGTAAATTGGTTGAATACAGGCTAGACTGCAGTACTATCAATTGAATTCACAGCTGCCTTGAGAACCATAGAAAACATGGTTATCAATAGCACTTGCAATGCAAAGTTCTGCATTTAGGCAAAAATAATCAAATGCACAGCTATAGGACAGAGAATACTTGGCTTTGCAGCAGTACTTTGAAAAAGCTCTCACAATTTCAGTCACTCATAGTTGCAGTCACAAGCAGAACATGAGTCAGCAGCATGACGCAGCTGCAAAACAGGCTGATGTGATTTTAGGTCATGCCGGCCACATGACCACGGAAACGTCTTCGGACAGTGCTGGCTCTTCGGCTTTGAAACGGAGATGAGCCTAGAGTCGGATTCGACTGGCTTTCGAGCAAGGGAACCTTTACCTTTTTTAATGGAGGTATGATATCAAAGTCCTGAGAAGTTATAGTTTTACTCTATTCCAGACTAAGGAGTGTGTCTTCTTGTGAGTGGAACACTCTAACAAGGACATGTCCAAACAGGAAGTGGCTGAATGGAGAGCAATGAAGATGATGGATCTGTAAAACAAATCCTACGATAAAAGGTTGGAAGAGAGAAAAGGAGGCAGAATTGCACTTTCCAAATACCTGAGGGATTGTCACATAGAAGAGAGCCAAGGCCTTGCAGTTCCAGAGGACAGGACTAGATCCAATGTGCTTAAATTTCAGGAGGGTCGATTTTGGCTAAACATTAGGACAATCTTCCTAGCCCTAAGGGTACTTCAACTAGTTGCATGGGAGCTGAGGATGAGAGGCTCACCTTTACTCATGGTTTTCAAGCAGAGGTTGAAGAGCCATCTGTCAGAGATGTTCTACCTTTGGCTTTCCTGCATTAACTAACTTTAGGCATCTAAGTTTGTTGCAGGAATATTCCAATTGTACCCACTCCATATACTCCGATTCTACTCGTTCAAATCAGTGGACCTTTTAAGGATTGCACTGTAAATGTACCACTTGCTGTTCTTTATCCAAATGTGCCTGTTTTCAGGTATGTCATCAGAACATTGCAAATGAAAAGAATATTGTGAATGAAAACTATAGCATTTTCTGCGTAGACAGGAGATATTTTTAGTGCCTGATGCAGAAAATCCAAATCTGCCTGCTTTGGATCCTTATCATCTTGCTTACTTTTGCCTGCTGCTTGTCAATGCACCTGAATGAGCTATTGACCAACCATAATATTCAGTTAGCAAAGGCCAGTCAATTGGAGTAACCAGAGGCATTAAGTTCCTTTGAAACAGTCCAGAGACGTTTTAGCTGGTTGATTCATATTCTTATTTGGAGCATTACACAGTTCCATTGAAGGTTCTTACATAGTGCTGTCTCCTGAAATGTCACCAAGGTTATTGACTTGACAAAACACTGTAATTTGGATGCAGGAAGGGATCATTAGCCTTTGGGTAGCTAAAATGGAAGGCGAGCTTTCTTCATGCTTTTTATGCACATTCTTACATTTCTACCCACTAGAAACTGAGGTTTAGCAATGAGACCAGAAGGAAAAAGGATTTTGGAAACAGGAAAAATCAAACAAAAAAAAATCCCTCAGTTTATGGAATCCTTAAAAGTAATTTTTAACAATCATCTATAACTGATAGTTGATTTAAGAAAACCAGACTGCTCTTTCCTTGAAATTTTCAGCCAAGTCTGGTATGTATTTACCGCCAAGTAGTCATATGGGGGGAAGGGAAACCAACATTGTATAGTTCTGTCTCATCAGGTCTCAGAAGCTAAGCAGGGTTGGTATTTGATTGGGAGTCCACCAAGGAAGGCTCTGCAGAGGAAGCCAATGGAAAACCACCTCTCCTTCTCACTTGCCTTGAAAATCCCATGCTGAAGTCGCCATGAGTTGGTGGTGACTTGACGCCACTTACACATATACTCATATAGGTCGTCTTGTGTGCACAAGGAGAAAGAGGCAGGGTTTTGTGCCTGCCTCTGGGACAAGATTTTAGCCCAAGGTCCAGTTATCTCCCTGTGGTTCCCAAATGGCTGCTCTGCCCTACTGTCTGTCTTCATGAGAGTGGAAGGAAAATATCTGCCTCTCTATTCCCCCCTCCCCCGCAAAGTCTGCCTCCTGATCTTATGGTACCAAACCCCTCCCTCTGTCAGCTCCACCATCCAGCTTGCCTTTTTGGAATGTCAGTCACCAGCCTCTGCCTATTCTGTCCTGTGACAATTAAGTGCTTATAAAACTGGGTGTCTTTCTTGTATCTGTATGAAATGAATCGGGAAGGATCCCATGTCAAGAATCTTTGATATGGACCCCCATGAATGTATCCCAATTTGACGGGATACAAAAGGCAGTGCCAGTGTTTTCCAGGGAAGTCAGTAGAAAAGGGGGGAAATTAATGTGAAGATGAAAAAAGGAGAAATGTTTGGAAATAAATGGACTCAAACAGAGTTGTAGAGGCTCTGCAGAGATAGGATGGCATTTCAGCTGCAGTGTCACAACTCTAGGCTGCAACATAAGTTGACCCCCATGAAGTGGCAAGGTTGACATATAGTTCAGAATCTGAGAGGAGAATATTGCATGGTTTAGAGAGCAAGCACAAAGTGGGGTACGTGGCATCTCGTTGGGATGAACGAACGACAGCGTGCCTTCAAGACTACAAACACATACACTCATACTGTTTCAGATGGTGTGGCAGACAAGGATACTGCAACCCGTGACACAAACACAAATGGCAGATTGAATTCCCTTAGGCATATGTGTGAGGCGAGCTCCTGATCCTTGATGTGTTTTGCTGACATGCATTTTGAGCACCATGTGAAGACGTTTTGTGCCTGCTTCTAGGGCAGCAGTTGCTTTTGCTGCATGTCCTTGGCTGTGCCTTGGTCCCGAGTAACACATGGGTGCTTTAGGCTTGCAGCTGCTGTAGCACTTGCAGTCTTCAAATAAAATCTTTTTTGGAAATGTATCCCCCTGGAGTCACAGCTGGCCCAGTAAACTTACCTACATGCACCTGTGTGGTCAGCTGTATCCTTTACATAAACTTACAGAGGGCATGCCGGTCACAAATTTAGCTAGATTCACGGGCAGCCTCTGCAGGCACATGAATCTTAAAGGAACATAAAATACAGAAGGGGATCCAAATTGATGAATTGCTGAAGGAAAATGGATTTACTTATTAACCGTTTTACACCTCTCCTTGGCAAAGCTCTCTGAGCTAAATACGAAGTCCACTCAAAAATCTCAGACAGAATCTTCTTCCTCTAATACTGTGACTTTTAGCGATTGGCGGCGGCAGCGGTGGCAGACAGGTGGCGTGAGGGGGCAGCTGCAAGAAAGCAGTCTATTCATGCAAACAGACATATCCAGCTTTGTTCGGATATAGCCAAACAGTTTGGCAAACAGTTCCTTGACTGCAACTGGCAAGCAGACTGCAAGCCAAACCGGCAGGTGACTGAGCATCCCTGCTTACAGGAGCTGTTCTAAAATTAAATACTGCAAAAAGAAAGGGAGATCATACTTTAGCCTGCTTCTTTTCAGTCAACCATTTAGCAACTTAATGTGTTACATACTAAAGGGCATAACAATGCCAAGCAAATGTGAAGACTGATCCTGATAGATCAAATTGAGAGAATTTATCTTGCCATGCACACCCAAATGTAGAATCAGAAGAACTACTCCTGTTTTCAAATTCCTGTGACCTCTTTGAAAAGAATTAAGAGCCACGTAGGTGCCAATCTGCCAGTGAGTAGTCAAGAAACAGCACTTAATTTACAGGAAGTCAGAAGAGTGACAGTAAGAATTCTGCAGAACAACAGGAAAACAGGGCTGTGCCAAATTCATGCAGCTGGAAGGTAGCCAGATGCCCCACTGATATCTGTACAGAAGCAGCTAATACAAATACATGCTTTTTCTTAGCTGTATAATATAGAACATGGCCAGGAAGCCTCTTTTCTATACCTGCAGGCCACACCTTCCTTCCACAAATGTACCTTTCACCCTCTCTCCATGGCTGTGTACATAGATGAGATGATTCTATTTCCCCCTAACTACAACCCTGTGAGGTAGGTTAGACCAAGAATGAATGGTGGGCAAGCTTTCTAGCAGAATGGGGTTTTGAATCTGGGTCTCCACCACATCTATACTACACTGGGAAAGTATAACTCTACATAATGGTTAGGGATACAGGCACTTTGCCCATTAATGATCTGGTCACCCCATGCCAGCTATCAGCACAGCCTTTGCTTAACCAAAGATGTGTCCACACTTACAATAGCACCCCAAGCCATTCTGGGCGCAATGTTTCAGAGTGTGTTGATGCTGATATAGGAGAAACAGCAGCCACGCAGCGGAAGCAATACAGTCATTGGAAGTAAGGGGGTCTGCAGGGCGTGAAAACCATTTTATAGTCTACTGGATACAGATGCAATTGCTATAAGTTTTTAAGTTTGATGTGTTGGTTTCATTTGTATTATAAACCAGAGAGCTTTGCTATAACTACATTAACTCTGACTGTTCATCCAAAAGCCCTTTGGACTCCCTTCTGTATTTTGTTACTGAAAGATCTATTAAAATAGTTAGCTCTTCCTTAATTCCAGTCATGGAATTAAGTACCTTGTTACTGGATTGGTACACAAAGTAAGATTTAAACTCTCATTCTGGACATTTTAATTGGGTTTCCCTCAGAAATTCATTTCCAGATACAAAGCAGAGATGCAATAAAACAGTATGATGTATATTTCCCTAAATACCCTCCAATATATTCCCTGTCCACTTCAAATGGCAAAGAAAATTATTCAGGATAAAGGGAAAAAAGGAGAAGACTTATAAGTGTTGGTATTAGAAAGGAAAACATATTAGAGATTTAAAACAAAACTGTGCACCTCAGTAACCCAGTTTAATACAAATATGTAATAGATTTGATTTGAAAGTCACTTTCAGGCCAATGGTAGGTATAAATAAACCAAATAAGTACATCAATAAAATATTTTTAATTCTCATCAATTTCTTCTGGTTTATTTGTGTTCCTCAAGATCTCCAAAAGCTGAATGGTGATTGAGTGAAAAGGTCACTCAATTTTTTCCCCCAGTTGAGAATGCTGTTATTAAAAATAGAAGTCACCCCAATAGTCTAGAGGCAGAAAAAACACATTGTAATTGATAGCTAATTCTTCTGAAGGGATAAATAAACTAGCTAGAAAAAATCAATACTAAAGAAAGAAACAGGCACTGATTTCTACAATCAGGACTTTCACACATGGTATTTTAACAATTTATTATTTATTCTAAAGTTTGTAACCCATCTTTTTAGAACCGTAACTAAGCCTATGTATGTAGTTCAGATCAAACACATATGAACAACTGAAAAACAATTAACTCATATTACCAGACAACCAGACCCATACAGATTGATCTTACTGAGCTTCCACAATTTTAAAAAAGGTCTTATTGAACAGCAGAAAGCTAGTGTCATGATTACAATTCAAACAAAGGTTAGTGCAGGATTATTATTTTTAAAATCTTAGTTCCGAATTACATAAAGAATCTTCCTAAGTGTAGGTGTAAATATTTGGTACTAAAAGTATTTCAGTACAAAATACATTCTAAATGTTGTTGTTACCTTTTAATATATCTATACAGTCCTTGCACATACATTTACCACAGCCTGTAGGAATTTAAAATTATGCCATGAACTATGTTCCAAAGTTAACATTTTGATGCACTTGTCTATAGCTAAAGTAAAACAAAGGCAAATGTGGAACTAGGTCAGTAATGTTTTAGAAAACACGAAAATCCTTTCAGCATAAATTCTTACTGAGAGAACTCACCCTCCCCAGTGTTGGTCCCACTTGAAGAAATCAGCAGAGAAACTGCCAGGAGGGCAGAAAAGGGCATTTTGTAAGGTGCAATCAGACCTGGAGTTCCCTTAGCCAGGAAACTCCCTTTGTATGGAGTGTTTCTGACCTTCCAGAGGTTTGTGTCCTAGTTGGAACTGGGAAAGTTTGGGTAAGTGCTTAGCACAAAGGGTTCCCTCACAGCTTTTACTCTGTGGTGTTTCTAAATCTCTTCACAACAGTGAACACTGCCCATCTCAAGACAGAAGGGTGTTCTGGGTCTAACAATAGGATTCCACAAAGCTAGCCAGTGGAGACCGTGATTACTCACACTAAACTCACTACCTATTTTAGAACCAATTCCCTACAAGAAGAAAACCCATTTCTCCCCTCCCCTGACATTTTTGTCTTTTACTATAGCAGCAGCTTAGCATGTTCTTTATGAGGGAGGAGAAGCACTTCCCTCACCTCGTGCTATCCCTTTGGATTCGTTCCTTGGTGTTTTATATCCATCCATTCTGCTCTGTAGAGGGGCAGTAAATGATTTACAGCACCTCCTTTTTTGTTCTTTGGAAACAAAGAATAAAGGAGGGGGGGAAGGAAGGAAGGCTCACCACTCACAAAAAACACACTGTTTTAAAACATCACCATTATCTCTAAAGAAACACATTTCCCCCCCCAAAAAAGTTAAGAATATTATGAAAGATCTTCACCATTTTAAAAATTATACTACTAATTTTGAATGACATATATTCCAGTTTTTATTGTTTCCAGACAATTTATATGGAATTAATTTCACCGAAAAAGACAATGACTAAGACATTTTTAAAAATCCCTACATGTTTTATGGACCCAGTATAATACAGGCATGCCTAGAGCCGCTAAGCTATTTTTCTAATTGTCTGTCACAATAGTGGAATCGTACTTTAACTTCTTTTGGAATCTTGTGCTAATGAATTTGAGAGGTCAGGATTTCACCTGGAGTGAGATTGGAGGATTTGAGAGCAATAGACAAAGATGGTTAAAACACTGACCAACAACCAAAGAACAGTAAAAGTAGTGTTTTGAGCTCAAGGACAATTTAGATTTGTTTTTCATGAAGAGGAGTCATTCCATGCCTCACAAGGTGCTTCTGAAAGTGTTCAGGAGAAATTTAGTAGGGTTAGGTTATCCCTTGCTTTTCAGCCATAAGGTTTGCTAAGTGACTTACAACATTTCAAAAATACTATATTAACCATTCCTTCCCTCCTCGTTCCAATAAATTAGCTCCTGTGCATGCATTAGGAATGGCAACTGCTCAGATATCAGGTGCTCTGGTGCAGCACTCTTCACTCAAGGGTTGCAGTGTTGTTGCTGTTAACTTAATTTATACCCTGCCTTTCACCCAGTGGTGATCCAAAGCTGTGTAGTTCATTCTCCTCAGCTTCATTTTTAAAGCAGCCATTTTTCTTTGAAGTGTGTGGACACAGAAAGCAAGGGTGTCATGCCTCCTGCCTCTCTTTGCATGCTCACTAAGCAAGGGTGTCATGCCTCCTGCCTCTCTGAAGGAGAAGGCCAAATTAGACTTGACTAGGCATCCACAGGTCTGATCAGTGGATACTGCCACCATTATAGGGCTGCTTCTCATCGAGGTAGTCATAGGAGCAGTTGGCGACCCAAAGATCCCAGGGGTCATGGCCATCTGCTATGGCCCACCCAGATCCAGTGGTTTTGTGGAAGTTTCCAGAGGACTTTGGCGACCAGGAAGTACTCCAGAGTATACCTAAATTCTGCTTTCCATTTGACATTGCAAAGGTGACTCAAGTTTGGCAGCATTTTACCTTTGTACTTACTGACATTGAAAGTAAACAGAGATTTGGATTTTGCCGGTTAACATAAGGAGGCAAAGTGAGTCTGTGCCACCATTATAAAGTCTCTGCCCACCTACACTTGTTCCCAATTTGTTTCTGTGCACAATTCAAGGTCCAAGTCTTGACTTCCAAAGATTAGGTGGGTGGCAACCCGGGAGAGGACTTTCTTGGTCACGACACCAAAGCTCTGGAACTCTCTCCCAAGGGAGATTCATCTGTCCTCTTCTGTTGCCATCTTCTGCCAGTGCGTGAAGGTTTTTTTGGTTTCATTTCGCATTCCCTCAGTGATACCTCCTTCCTAACCAGTTTTAAACCAATTTTATGTTTTGTTTGTATTTTAACTGTTTTTAAAATTGTTTTAATGATGTGAGTTGGGTGGGTTGATTTTAATGGTAAGGGCAGAAAGGCAGGACACAAATGTTGCAAATAAATAAATAAATAAAAATACTACGTGATGCAGGGAGTATGTTGGGTGGGAAGGGATTTCCCACACATAAAGGCAATTCAATTAAAAATCCTTAACTGCAAACTAATAACATTTTGGCTAAAGTATCAATTCAATTCAAGCTAAATCTTTCTAAACAGAGACTTGGATTTGTTAATAATTGCTTGCACTGCCTTATCATCTCATCCCTGGTACTCAAAGAAACTGGAAGACAAACGATCAGTTCTCTCTAGCAGCAGTCTCTACTAGGAGAGAAACATATTTCTAAATCAACTGAGAAAAGGAAGAATTAAAAAAACATTGTTTGTTTTTTAATCTAAGCAAACTTCCTTCCTTTGTCAGGAGGAGCAATCCCTCTGTTAACCTAGCAAAGAACGGCAACTTCCAGACATTACATTCACAGTCTCTAGGTTACAAAGTTGATAACATAGGAGCCATTCCCAGGAACCATGGTTCCAGCTGGGCTGCATAGCCAAATTGTATCTTAATTGAAAAATTCTAAGAAATTTAAACAAATCTTCTCTTAAACCTTTAATTTCATTTACATTTAATTGTGTTGTACAACTGAACTCAGTAACAAGAGCCTAAACATAACTACTTGGACCCTCCACACACAACTGTTAGCTATCTCCCCTGTCCACAGGATCCTGTCTTCTTTATCTTATTCTCATCACCAGTTAGAAAGGATGGCACATTCTCACAGACTAAGACTTTCTGGTTGCCAAATACACAACTCCCAAGCATACAGGAGTACATGCACATGTGCGCAAACACAAATAAGATGGTTGACATAAAGCTTGGTCAGCTAGTTTTAATTAAAGCAAATTATTTTCCGTGTTCAGGTAACAGTAATATTACAAGGTGAGCTAGTAGGAAACAATCAACTCCAACACTTATAACTAACAAATAGCCATTCAAAAACGGAAAACTACTTTCCTCTAATCATGAATAGTCCTATCAGTGGGAACTGCTCAGTTCAGCTGTTCTTCCTGGAAACACCCCAGCGTCTCAGTGTCAGCTGAAGCTGCCATGCCTTGGAATATGGGAGGGGGTGCCTGGCCTCTGGGCCCCTCCATCCTCTCCGGCACCCTCCTCCACCCCCGTGTCTCTGCTGCCTTTACTATCTGCCTAGTGGCCTTGAAGGCTTGGCTCTCCCTCGTCCACTTTTCCCACTGGAAATCTAACTGCTGCTTTTTACACGCGCTTGTAGGTGCTTGCTTATTGGGTTTGTGGTGTCCGGGGGTCTGGTTTGAAGGGGGTATATCTGTAACCACCATCTTGCTTTTCATTATTCCTGACTCAAGAATTCATGGTACCACCTAGGCTCAATAAACTGGACTTTATCTAGGAATGTTGTTGAGTGTTTGATTGGGAAACCTGACACTCAGCCAATGATTTCACTACCTGTAGCCAGGACAATATTATTGGTGGAAGCCACAAGATTCTCTCAGCACAAATGACCCCCAGCATGGAGCCCGAGGGTGTCATGGAACTCAGCTATTTGTTTCCTGGTGCCTGCTTGCTTCTTGATTGAGAAGACAATGCAAAGTCTTGAACAGAGCGGGAAAAAACACAGAAGACTTTGGGCCAGTCCATGCCCATCCTGTGTAGGTATATAGCAGTTATGTATCCTCACCTTGGCCAAAGACACAGGGTTTTTTTTAGTCTGGGCTTGGAAACCTCTCTGTGTGATCCTGCAGGCAGCAAACCCTCCTCTTCCCCTAAAAACTAAAACCGCCTCTCTTCTGCAATGTAAGGAGGCAATCCTTTTGGTCTTCCTCCCCTGTGCCAAAGACATCTCAGAAAAGCCCAGGAGGCATCAGCTCAGCATCTGTAGCACAACACTTGGCTTGAAACCTTCCAAGATGTTGGGTTTGACCACGGCCATGGCAGACATTTTGTGGTGCCGTCCACTAGGCTTTCTAAAAAATCCAGAAGTGCTTCAGGCTTAACAACGAAGTAATTTCCTGTGAAGATGTCAATAACTATAGTAATTTTATTCGGGGAAGTGTGAGAATTTTACTCAAGTTACCACTTTTTGACAATCTCCAGAAGGACTGAGAAGTGGCCAATACAATCAATGTGTTAAGCCAGCCAGTTTCATTTTGATTCCCTTGGGCAGCTCACATTTAAACAAGTTGCCTCTCTCACAGGAGTGTTGTGAGAACATGATATATGTTGAGTAGAATGTTGTACAGGTAATGTATTGTAGACGCAGTAAGCAGCAACATTTTCAATCCAGCTACATGACTATGAGTGGCCAGCTGGCACCGTCCACTCTACTGAAGCTCTGTCTGCTTCAGAAAGTAGGACAAATTCCCAGAATGGTGTGGGTTTGTTAAGAACTTTTCTAAAATGCTCTGGCTTTCCACAAGGTTAGTTCTAAACTGCACTTTTCATTGGAGCCAATTTATAGATTGTGACTCATCTGCCCATGTGCCATTGACCGACCGACCACACACACACACACACACTATCAGACTGGGGGGGGGGGGGGGGGAAAGCAATTTCCTTGGCTTCTTTTTTCCCTTTAGCGTGGGATTTCTTTAGCCCTGACGTCCTGACGTTTATAGTACAAGACCATTCCTGTAAACAACTTTTATCTTCCAGGCAACCAAAAAAGGAAGAAAAAAGCTGGGTGTACAGACTGAGATGCTTTGCAGGCCAAGTCTTCAGACTGCCTGAAACGGTAGAAACTCTCAGCACAACTGAACCAGCAGCAAACATACATTGCAGATTCTCCCAAACAAAGAAGAAAAACACACCCAGTTTCTGGATTTAGAAATGATTTGCCTTACCTAGTACAGTTTCACAAATATATACCTTTTAAAGTTCATGCTTGATTAATTTAAAGAAAACTTTTAAATTCCTCAGCACCCCAATAAAATCTGGTATTCATGTTTACATACCATCCGAGCACAAGCTTTAGCTCTAGTAACCACTGCCAAGCCACTGAGCATCAAGGAATTTCTAGCTTAATGTCAAACCAGTACTGACCGCTACAGAAATTCTCAGAGTGAGCCCCCCAAAGTTTGAGTCCAGTGGCACCTTTAAGACCAACAAAGTTTTATTTAAGGTATGAGCTTTTGTGTGCACACACACTTTTTCAAGTACGTAGGGGCTGAACAACAAATTAACATGTAACATGATGATGTTTTAACATATGCAAAGACAAACTAAATAACAAGCTAAGGTTATAAGATCAACAGTTGTACAGCAATAAAAATATCAAAATAAGACAGAGAGTCTCCATTCACTCCTCTCAGACTTGGAGGTCACTTAACAGCATTATTTTTTTTTTTTGAGATGGGTGGAGTGTATGTCAGTTAAACATTCCAGTATTCCTTTTATTACATTCAGTATTCTAATATAATATTCTTTTTTTATTTTTTATTTTTCTGCAAAACATTCAAATACAAAATACAAAAATAATAAAAAAATATTTTCCCCAGAACTTTCAAAGTGTATTACACAATATGAATCTACCCTTTATGCTCAGCCTTAGAAAACAGTTTCTTTATATAATGCATTCTATCTACCCGGCAGAAATGAGTATATACATTCCTTTTCTAAACAAAAAAAATACTTACAACGTTCAAACCCCAAAATTCAATAAAATATGTAATGTAAATATCTATCTGGCAACTTCTACAGAAGATTAGGAGCATTGGTTACATAGTCAAAATAAGAGAACCATCTTTCTAAAAACTTGTTTGATAAAGTAGGGGAATAGGCCGCTGGCAGCTGCGTCGCAATTTTGTCTGCTGCTGCTTAATCCCAGCACTTCATAACCCATTGTTTTAAGGAAGGAACTTTAACTTGGTTCCAATTTTGGGCTATCAGAGGTTTTGCTGCTGATAATAAAATTGTAGTCAACTCTCTTTTTTCTTTAGTCAAAGATACATCCGTCCAAATGTTAAGGAGCATTGCTTCAGGTGTAAATGGAAGATCGTGGCCTATAATTTTTGAAATTTCTGCACTACCCTAAAAAATACAAAACTACAAGAACAAGCAATAATTTAACTTTTTAACTGTTGCCAAAATCTTTATTATTTATTCCCCCCCTTTCTTAAAGTAAAAAAACTAAAAAAAGCAAAACATCCAAATCCCCTCAAAAGGGTTTGTATCTGGGAGATTGACCTATAACAGGCCAATATAAAGGAGTGTACAATCCTGTCACTCCAGCTAGATACACTCTGCAAAAACTAAAAATCTAGGTGGGGTTGTAACTTGTGTTATAGGTTGTTATAAAGTTCCACCTTCCCCCCTCCCATATTTTTCAAAAGTTATAAAAGACTCAACACCTTATATAATAGAATTACAAAATATTGATATAAGAAACATTAAGAAGAACATTTATGCAACCACATTTGAATCTAAACATCCTGAATTCACTAGCAGTCCAAAGTTTTATAAGAATTTGTGGTATCAGTAGCTTATTCTTAATCTAGACATGCATAAGAAGTTGTACTCTAATAATACTATTAGTTTATACTTAGCATTGTAAGGTAATAGAGAGTAATGGTTTACATCTGCACAGGATCACCAAGAACCTTTTAATGCTATATGAGTAGTACTTCTCATAGAGTTTGTTTGTAGACGTTCAATTTGCCAATAGGTCATCTTCTTCTCTTTTAGTAAGCTTTATTCCGATTGTGAGGAGCAGCACTTTACCAGATACTCCATCTGAAGCTTGGTACTGTAGACCATTCTTGAAGACGTTGATGTCAGATGTTGGAGACCATCTAAAACGAATTTTTGCCTCATTTAGTTTAGCTGTGACTTTCCTGTGTTTGCGTCCCTTTTCCAAGATTTCTGGAGCTAGATCCAACAAAACAATGATTTTTTATTCCTTAAAAGTCAAAGTTCCTTTTTGTTTTGCAGCCTTTAGGACCTTGTCTCTAGATCGTTGGTAAACAAATTGGACCAGGATATCTCGAGGTCTGTCTTTACGGACCATCGTCAAAGGGCCTAAGCGTTGTGCTCGCGCCAGTGCTGGAGCGATCCCCTCTTCGAGTGCTTTAGCAAGCCATCCCGAAATAAATACAGCCAATTCCGTGGATTCTTCTGCCCCCTCCTCAAATCGGCAGAATTTTAAGTTGTACTGTTGCCATTTGTTCTCTAGTACCGCAATTCTATTGAGCATAACATGATCAGATGATTGTAAGGGTCTTACTTCATCTTGGAGGGTCAGCGCCATTTCTGCTGCGTTTTCGGCTACCTTACCTGCCTCCTTGATGTCCTTTGCCATATCTTGCATAGGGTTTTGGAGTTGCAAAAGCTTCGATACTAAAGTTGACATTGAGTTGAGTATGTCTTGTTTTAGCTCGGTTAGGTCCCGTCGGTTATAGGGTCGTTATTTTTGTTCGGAGTAGTGTCCGCCACCATTTTGGGTGTTACAGGGGAGGCCAGAGCCGAGGGCGTAGAGGGGATTATTAGAGAAAAGAAGGTACTTTTCTGTTCGATTTTTGTCCGTGATAATCCCAGAAGATTTTCTAACGCTTTTTTTTGGCATGAAGGCGTTGAGTACCGATTTCAAGTAGGAGTATGGGAGAAGGGGTCGAGAGCACAGAAACTAAGCGTCTGCCATGCGCCGCTGGCTCCGCCCCATATCCTAATATACTATTCTGAAAAAGAAATACACTCATATACAGAAGTATAGAAGAAGAAGAGATTGGATTTATACCCCGCCCTTCACTTGGAGTCTCAGAGCAGCTTACAAACTCCTTTCCCTTCCCCTCCCCACAACAGACACCCTGTGAGGTGGGTGGGGCTGAGAGAACTCTGACACAAACTGCTCTTTCAGGAACAGCTGTGCCAGAGCTTGTGACTGACCCAAGGTCACATCAGCAGGTGCAAGTGGAGGAGTGGGGAATCAAACCCGGTTCTCCCAGATTAGAGTCCGCACTTAACCACTACACCAAACTGGCTCTTTATATAGCCCCTTGTATGAGAATAGTATGAGTATAGCCCCTTGTATGAGAATACATATGTGAGGACTGAATGAGTTAGCACAGAGGTGTTGAACTAATTTGCTACAAGGGCCGGATCTGACATAAATGTCACTTTGTTGGGCTGGGCCATGGATGTTATAAAATGTAGCACGAGATACCAGAGATATAAACTGCTAATTTGCGGAGTGCCCGAAGGAGCAGTGCTTTTCCCGATGTTATTTAACATCTACATGCGCCCCCTTGCTCAGATTGCCCAGAGGCATGGGCTGGGTTCTCACCAATACGCGGATGACACCCAGCTCTATCTGTTGTTGGACAGCCAGTCTGATTCTAACCCATAAGATCTGGACCTGGCGCTGAAAGCTGTGGCTGGTTGGCTGAGATTGAGTCGACTGAAATTGAATCTGACGAAGACAGAGGTCCTGTGCCTGAGTCGGAGTGGCCCGATGGTAGGGATCCCACTCCCGACCTTCAATGGAGCGCCATTGGTGCCAGCGCCGGAGGTTAGGAGCTTGGGAGTGCTCCTGGATACCTCTTTAACAATGGAGGCCCAGGTAACAGCCACTGCAAAGTCAGCCTTTTATCACCTACGGCTGATTAAGCAGTTGGTTCCCTTCCTTGAACGCAATGACCTAGCAACGGTGATCCACGCATTGGTCACTTCAAGATTGGATTACTGTAATGCTCTCTACATGGGGCTGCC
>NW_015166457.1:414994-445588 GCF_001447785.1 Gekko japonicus | reverse complement strand
GCACTGGTGGAATGAGCTCCCAGAGGACATCAGGGCCCTGCGGGACCTTTTACAGTTCTGCAGGGCCTGCAAGATGGAGCTCCTCTGCCAGGCCTTCGATTAGGGAGCCGCTCCTAAGCAACTGTAGCCCTGGCCCAACACTAACATCACTGCTAACAGCCAAGCAACCCAGACTATGATGTTAGCCGGCTGTTACCTGAGGATGCTGCTATGTCTGCCATCTGATACAAACTAGCACTGTATCTTTTTATATTTATATAATTGTACTGTTCTGATTTTATTTAATTCTTGTTTTAATTGTTTTATCTTTATGTAAGCTGCCCTGAGCCTGCCTTGGCGGGAAGGGTGGGATATAAATTAAATAAACTTTATAAAGGTGATTTCAGATGTTGAATGACAAAGCAGGTGGACGACAATAGCAGGCTTGACTGGATTAGGTGTGATATGCAGAGGGGTAGTAAGTGTGGAGATACCAGCATTGGTAATGAGACAGGAAACCTAGGTCTCACTTCCATCCAGGAAGATTCAGTCAAGGAGAATGCAAAGAATAAATGGACATAAGTCTGACATTAGAAACTACAACATTCAGTTGCTGACCTAGCAGTGCTCTTACAAAGGAATTTCAAAGGCAGGTTACAGAGACTGCTGAATTGCAATTGATAATTAAACTCAAGACAATTAATCTTCCTGGACTGAATTGAGACCCAGGTTTTCTGTCTCATTACCAACACCTGCTATTGTCATTTGGCATCTGAAATCACTCACTCTCCAAGATATAAAGACCAATCCAAGTGTTCTAATTCCTAATCAGGGTCTTTTTGAAAGAAAATAGGAACAGAGAAATCCATTTTTTTTAAAAAAAACAGCTTTTTGAAATAAGCCAAAATAATTTCCTCAATGTACATTGTGCTTGTCAGAATAATCCATCCCTCCCACCCAAGAAGCTTATACCTGGAATAAATGTTGGTCTTAAAACTATAATGGGACTCAAAAAGGAGCAGCCCCGGAGAAGGAAGCAGAAGCTGGGTGGGTGTGTGAGTGGCTTGTCTTTGTATCTCTCTTGCCTGAAGCAACCATGAAGCTCTTGTGTGTGAGACAGAGAGAAAGAGCGAGGGAGGGGGGAGGGAGGCCAGAGACAGGAAGCAGAGAGCCACTGAGGGGAGATGGGGAAAAGCAAACTAGGGTGCAGCTGCAGCAGCATCCTTAGAAAGGAAGCAGAAGGAAGTTGCTTGGGGGGGCAGTTCTAACACCTGTGCAGCCTGAATCCAGCCCGCAGGCCGCACATTTGACACCCCAGAGTTAGCATATGTAATGGGATAAGAAACAAATACCCCTGTTGAGTCCTGGGGAGGTTTTTGTTCCAAGTGTTGTAACACCTTGTAATTCAGCAATTTCTCTTTCCATTCTGTTCCTGAAGTTCCTTTGTAATAGAACAGCTACCTTGAAGTCACCCATTGAATGTCCTGGAAGGTTGAAGTGTTCTTCCCCAAACTATGTTTTGACATGTCCTTTATAGGGAGGCCTCATTTTGGGGGGGGGGGGGCAGATTCACAGTCCATTTTGTTCTCACAGCAGCCCCTTGAGCTAGTGTTACTTATATTTATTCCAGTTTTACAGGTCAGGAATCAATATGTGTAAGGGTGTGCATTTATAAGAGTGAAAAAAGCCCTGCTTATTTTGCAGAAGTAGCCAAAATTCCAAAGTCTTAGAACTTCATACCAAAACAGAAAACTCACCTGACTGAGCGACACAGGAAGCACTTTGGCCCAGTACAGATCTTCCTTGATCTTTTTACTATGCTTAAAACATATAATACACCATACTCTCTTCTCTACTCCATTTCCCCTTCCCTTTTCAGCCTTATATTCTCAGGATGTAGAATGAATCATAGATATTTTCAAACCAGAGCTTTAGGGAGGCTTCTAATTCAGCTATGGTTTGTGCAGAAGGGGGAATGGATCCCCCCCCCCGTTTACTGCATGTGGAATTGCTTATGTTTTAACTGTATAATGTGTTTTATGATGTTACCCGCCTTGAGCCCTGCTCACAGGGGAGGGTGAACTATAAATTGAATAAAATAAAATAATAAATAAATAAATCTGAAGTCAAGAGCAAACAGGCTGGCAGGAGACTTCTGCACTTTCTTAAAGAAACTAGGAAACGTCATGTCTACACTGGGCATTGTTTACTTCCATGGCTTCCCACATGTGATAGAAACACATTTTAAGATTAAGGAGTTGGTTAAGTTGCATTTTTAACAGTATTTTGCCCCAGTGCGATACTTCCCCTAGTATGTCAGGCTTAGGAAGATGTTACATATAGGGAATGAGGATGCTGGGAAAGAGTCACACATAAAAATGTTCTTCACTTTAATGTGAAGCTTGTGTCCCATACACTTTAGATATGCATCCTATTTGAACAGATAGTATAAGGCCATTCTTAATGTCCATCTATTTTATATCTTTTTTCCATTCTAAGAAGTTCTTAATGAACCTCAGGGAATTTAAATATAATTAGTAGTATTTGGGCATTTTTGGTTTATTTAAGTTGCAAAATTCTCAGCATAAGAATTTGACATCACTAAGGCAGCTTTGGTCACTGCCATGTGTTAATTTTGTCTGCTTAAGCAGGAGGCCTCTGTTCCTACAGGTTATTCTCACCCTAGTGCGTATGGACTGTCAGCAGGATGCTTCAGTGTTACTCTAAAGTGTTACTGATACAAACTAAGTGATTTATTGGAAGGTAGGCATTACTGCCTAATACACTAGAAAAGCAAATTGCAAACTAAATCAGATGAAAGATACAGGAATACATATAAAAGGGATTAATACAAACCCATCTGAAAGATGCAGATGGCTACAGAAAATAATACCAACAGATAAACAGGCAGTGCGGAAGCATGAGCAAATCAAATAAAATTCTACATCAGTTCCACCAGTAGATGACAGGTAGTGGAGGATAAACCGTAAACCACTAGGAATTGTAAATACACTTGAAACAAACATGAGACCAACAAAATGCATATTATCAAATCTAAATCTAAATACATTAATTGTTACTCTACCACCCTTCACCCCTTCTAGTTTTAGCTCAGTTTCCTAGCAAGCAAGCTGTTCCACAGCTACTTATCCAAGGATCCAGGAAAGTTGAAGAGGCAGGGCTCCCACGGGCTTGTGAGCCTCTCAACCCTAAAATTCCTGGGAAGTAGCAGGAGGAGAAGGCAAAGCATAGCAGCTTAGGGCTTGGAACTACAAGCCTGTCCAGACCTGGAGTCTCATAGCCCTTAGAAAGAAAACCTTTAAAAAGTGTTTGTTCTACAGGGACAGAACAAAAACTACAGAAATAAATATCAAAAACTTAAAAATTTAGGAAAAATTACTCAAGCTAACAAGAAAATGGACCCCAGAAAATTCAAGTCCCAGAAATACACCTCTAGAGGCCTGAAGGTAGCAGGGCTGGATCCAGAGGTGAGTGGATTCCAAGTTGCTAAAAGCCTACTCACACCTAAGATCTACTTTTCACTTGATCTGGGGCATTACAAAGATAGCTCCCATTCCATATGGCAGAGAAAGAGGTGTGGACATGTAATTGTCCCTCATTTATTGTTTAACTTTGGCACCCAGGGAACCGAATGTCCCTTTTCTAGAACATCTTCCCAGTATCTCAAAACCATATGCCAGCCTGAGTGCTTCTTATCAGTCATGAGTCTGATCTTCTTGTCCGTCAGAATTGTAGGTCGCGTCAGTATCCTGAGGACTTTTTGGTTTCTGGGGACTTCCAGTGAGGATGTTCTGGCTAGGGTTCAAGAAAAAGTACTCCTGTATAACATGACTGTGCATGTCAACTGTCGGGGGTGGGGCAGTCTGTTACCCTTTATGTGTGGAACCCAGTCCTGTGCAATCTGGTTCTCATGGCATCTCAGCAGCTGCTTATTTTAACTCAGCTGGCCATAAGATAGAAAATCCAGCAATCCATGGTTCTCCTCACCCCACAAAATCATACAGGGCTGAACACAATTAAGGCTGTCTGGTAGGAGGGGTCTTTTGTTGTAAAAATCTATTTGGGCAAACTTTAGACAAATTGCCTCCCACTGCCACCCCCCAAAATAGTTCTCTCAATATTAAGAGTTACTTTCCCAGTGTTTACAGTTACTTGTGGTTACATGTTCCTCTTAGAATGCACAAAAATCACTCCATGCGGTATCATTGCAGTTTCAGCAGGTCACAATTTCTTTTTGGTTTTTTCCCGTATTTTTATATGTGCATGTTGTGTGCGCGTGAGTGTGTATGCACCTGGAAGTCATAGTGACCTCTGATGACTGTCCCCTACTGGGAGCCTGAAGTCACAATTTCTGATGGTAAACTACACAGAGTCAGGGTCTGAAATCTATTTTGTTCAAAGATAGAGGCTGTAACTAGGCCAATTCAGGGCCAGGAATGTACTGGATTTAACACTATGGTAATGGCATCAAAAGAGAATAAGAAAAAAAGAAAAACCTCTAGCAGGAGACTGTCTTGTAACTTCTGACCAATGCTAGCTGTAGATGAAAATCCTGGAGTGATACCCACAAAGCTAGCCCCCCCTAGGTTCTTCATCATGGCTTCAGCCATTAACTTCAAATTATTATTTACAAAATTTACACCATGCCTTTCTACCGTCATCAGGGCCAACAAGGTAGCTATCGAATTAAAAGCAAAACATAATAAATAATACATCTTAAAAATCAAACAAAATACATAATTAAAACTATGAAAATCAATCTAAAATGCATACAAAGACATAAAAGCAATTATTAAAGCAAAGGGCAAGAAGGAGGCATCACTGAAAGAACGCCAGATGAAACACAAAAAAAGTCTTTATCCACTGATGGAACAAGACAAATGTGGACAAACACGACCTAATCAGAGAACAAGTATAAAGGAAACAGTCGTGAGAGTCTGACCCACAAATCAAGCAGTCAGCATGACTTGCAAAAAATGCTTCCTGTGTATTACAATCTAAATTCCTACAATTAAATAAGAAAATCCTAGAACAAAGATACATCATCAAAGATACATAATCAACGTTGCCTCCGGATTATATAACGTTTCAAAATTGGATCTTCCTCAGGAATATTAGAGTGGTACAAAAGCTCACTTGCTCTTAAAGTGCTTAACAACAAGTCATGAAAGATAATACAATTCATTCAAACAGGACGCTGATCTCAATATGTTCAGGCTCAGATATGCTGCTAAACTTCTAATGGATCCCAGGTGTCTTGTTGACTGCTTGATTTGTGGGTCAGACTTTCACAACTGTTTTCTTTATACTTGTCCACTGATGGAAGACAGCAAGTCTCTCTACAGAGAGAGTTTCAGAGTTTTGGTGCCATGACCAAGAAGGCCTGCTCCCAGATTGCCAGTCTCCTAATCTCAGAAGGTAGGGGCACATGAAGCAGCCCTTGGAATTTGACCACAGCAGTCAGGTAAATTCATTAAGAAGCAGGAGGTCTTTCAGGCATGCAGGTCCCAAGCTATAAAGGGCTTAAAGGTCAACAACACTTCGAACTCTGCATGCATTAGGATGAAAATCAGGAGGTAAAAATAAAACTCTTGTTGTTGAAAGGTTAATTTAGGAAGGGAGAAACTGTAACCATAGTGGTGGGTATTCATTTCACTTCTAAAATTCAGCAACCCAACAACTGGCTAGTTAGTTCAAATCTATGTATGAAATTCAGCCCCTCCTTCCAACCCTGCTTTTTTGCCCTTTAAGGGCTGCGGTCACATGGAGCATTAGCCACGCTACAGAGACAGAAGGTTGGCGGATTTTCCGGGCACGATCACAGCGCCACATCTGGGAAGCATAGAGCTCCCATGGGAAACCCGAGGCTTCCCGCCGAAGATGCGGGGTAAAAAACTAGTACCTCTGAGGAAACCGTGGGGCGGGAGGGCGGCTCGGCTGAAGCTCCTCCTGGAGGGGACCGGACGGAGGACACATTTTGCATTCCTCTGCAGCCCTGGAAGGGGTTAAAACTGCAGAGCCTTTTGCTAGAGAGGCCGCCTCTTTGCCGCGCTGCAGGATTGTCCTGTGATCGGCACGTCCCCCCTAACCACGGGACCTCTACAGGACGTCTGATCGCGCAACCACGCGTTATTTTGTTCTGGGGCAAACAGCCACGCTTCCCCCCCCGCATTTTCCTGCCCGTGTGACTGGGGCCATTGACTCCCTTAGGTTTGCCAGTGCTGCAGTGAAGGCAGAAACCATGATTACCAACTACCTCATAAGGGTAGCCTACAGTTCAATGCTGTTTCTTGATCAACCTAACATTGCCTGTCTCATTCTCGGTAGCACATAGTTCTTCCCTTCTGACCTTAAATACTGTGACATTTCTTCAGAGTCTTCTCTCCAATTAGGGCTTTCTTGCCACAGTTCCCTATCTCTTCTGCCATATCCATCAAACCTTTCCTCTGGTACCTTTTCCTCTGCCCATCGTCAGCTCTAAATCTTTCCTTCACCCACTTTGTCTTTAGGGTCTCTATGTTCCAGGACCTCTTTCCCAATATGAGGTTTAACCCCAGCAGACCAACAACTTTCCATTCTTCAGACGGAAAACTATTTTGTTACCTGAGCAACTAACCATTTCATGCTATCAAACTAGCTCACTGTCAGAGGGTTCATCACTACAATCATCATACAATACATTTTAGAAAAATAATCTTTGTTTCATATATAGAAAATTCTTACATTTATTGGATTGAGGTTAAGTATCAGACTTTAGTTTTTTTATGAAAAAATAAAATGCATCATGCAAAATCATTCTTGAAATTCTGGTGATATATATTTATTAAAACATTTATATCCCACCTTTACTCATGGTGAAGACAGCTTACAATAATAGTTAAAGTAGCAAACCCCAGATCTGTCCCCTCTCCCCCTTAAAAGATGCCTGCCATTCAAACCCCATGCAAAACTTATCATAGTTTACAGAGGAACAAAACACAAGCAGGAAGCTTTCTAGATTTTAATAGGACACAAGAATCCAAAATTTAACAAAGAACCTGTAAAAATCTGTCACACAGATGTTTTCAGCTTTCAAGAAGATAATACAAAAGGCATAATCTATCATCGAGAGAACAAACATTAAAACAGCATAACTTTAAACATGAACAAACAGAAATCAAGTTTCTACAACATAAATTGTTAGTACCAATACCTAAAAATATTACAAATGTCAAACTGGTTTCTAAAAAGTAGTAGTTAAGTGTTAACTGATTAAACAAATATTTGCATGGTAAAATGGCAGCACCACTAGGAGCCCTTTCTGAAAAGGTATTTGCTTGCTTAGGAACTTTTTAATGATTAGTTCTATAGATAAAATGGAGGCAAAATAATTGTTCCATGATTTTCATAGCCTTCTTTACCATGCAAAGTGTCAAAGTGTAGTTGAATTTCCCAATCCAAAGGGGACCTGCACATACATCACTTGTTGGATTAGGAACCACAGCACACATCACTGAAAACAAAGGCATAAGGGTAGACAGCATAAACATGTGGATGGGCATCTGAGTATGTATGCTATTCACTCATACTTCATTGCTTGCAATGAAATGCACTTCCTTATCCACATACTGGTGTGCCTTGTGTGCAAATAACTTTTTATGCATTAACTATAGCTGGATTGGGAGAATTCATATTCTTTGGAACTACAAAGCCATGATTTATACAATATTTGTGTAAAGTGCGTTTGCTTTTCTTTCTCCTGTCAATGTACTAAAGAAATCCATAATCTCAGAACCTAGTGGGAGCTGTTAAAAATACTTACCATACCAATCATATAGCCCTACTAAGGACGGGTGTTGGGTGACATCTACAGGAACTTCAGAATAGTTAATTAATTTAGTTGTGTTGCTCAGAAATAAGCAACCTATGGTCCATCACTTCTGACCTCAGTAGGTACAAAGCACATCACTTCATTCTAGTTCTTCAGTTTCTTCTGAAAAAAGGTCTGCCAAATCAGCTACTGTTAACACGGAGGCCTCTGACTGCTTCATGGAAGAACTGGAATGGCTTTGAGAGGATTGGTGTGGGGAAGATGAACAACACAACAGAGAATGAGGAACACAACAGTTCAGATACAATCCATCACAAATATACTCTATATAAGTGCTATTGACTCAACGATTATTGTTAGAAACTAAAGTCTCCAAGATGAGTACTGGAGTACTGGAGTGTAAAGGTATTAGTAATGTCTTAAGAAAAATCTTCGAAATGGATATACATTTATACTTACTGCGTGAATGGTGTTCTGTAAGCTAAGTTTTGCTTTAGTTAGTTGTCTTTAAAAATGAAGTCCTAATGCACACAATTGTAAATTTGCCTGTCATACTTGAATTATATATGTAAGAATGCTGCTAAAAAGCACAGGGTAGAGCATTATGAAGTTAGGCAGTCTATCCCTTAAAATAAGGGAAAATTAAGATTGGCTGAGAGTTGCCATTTTTGTCACATTTCAGTCACCTATCTGGCAAACCAGCATGTCATGGTTGAGCCTAAATAGGCCTGTGCGATCTGAATGGTAACATGCCACATGTCACCTTCAAAAACTGCTCTAAGACAGAACAGGACTTCTCTGTCCTTATTTAACACCAGACTTTCGAGGAGGGGAGAAACACCCAATTTGCGTTTTTGCACAGTGAACTCCTCGCCCAGCTATCTCTTCACTATAAGCCCAGGTACCCAGTGAGCTTGTCACAAGCTGAACAGACGTTTTTGCATGATTTGCCATGCCTTTGCTGACAGCAAATCAGACAACAGGTTTGCCAGACAGATATTCAAATTAAGTTTACTTTTTTTGACTCTGTTTAATTTGAAGATGTCCAAAAATGGGCTGTGTGAACCGACTCTTCATTCCAGTTCTGATGACCAGTTCAAATTTTAGAAAAGTAAAGCTAATGATGAATAGTGTCAACGTTTAAAATGTATGTTGTATCTTATGTGTCAGCAACCGGATAATTACTCTATGGTTGTTTTTTAATTATTACACATGATGGATCTTAAAATGCATTATCAACTAGAAAGATGAGCCATAAAGGCCTTTGAAAATGATCAGTTAACAGCAAAAAAAATCTTCAAGGGTTACTAATGTGGCACATGACATTAAGAACTTTTACATCAGGGCAGCATTTCCATTGGCAGAGCTTATCGTTTTCATCACACTTATCTTACCGTTACTATATTAAACTCAATTTATTTCTTTACCTTTTCTGGCTTCTAAAGGTGGGTGGGTTATCTTTCCTAGGTAGCTACTTTTGGACTTTTCAAATTACAGGCATTCGAATAAGTATAATAATGCCCAAGTGACACAGAGAAATTACATTTTATTTACCTTCTCTCTACAGTTTTCAACATTGTCTGCATTCTCTCTTCTATTGTTGCTTTTATTAAGAATCTGTGAACAATGGTGGGTCTAAAATGGAAAAATATAGGAAACAAATTAACACTAGTTTGTTACACTTAATCCTTTTCACCCCTTATTCAGTCAAGTATATTGTGATGTTCTAAAAACTGCTTAGCTGAGTACATTTTCAAAATATTTTACTCTATAAAATTAATGACTAACCTCAGCTAATTGCTAATGCAGTACTTTGTGAGAGAAACAAAGCTGTCTACAAAATACTAGTTCAGCAAAAACATGTATCTTTCCCTTCCCTCTCTGTGGAAGGAATACATAAGTTTTCTGTAAGAAGCAAAAAAACTCCTTCCCTTTATAATTGTAAATACAGCTGCCAATGAAGAACACTTGCACTATATGCAACACTAAATCTAGTAGAAGCCAGATTTCTAGCATGGCTATTTTCCCCCTATGGCCAGTGTGCTGTAGCGTTTAGAGTGTCAAACTAGGATCTGGGAGACCCATGTTTGAATCCTAATGCTGTCATGGAAGCTGGGTGACTTTGGGCCAATCACACACACACAGCCTAATATACATCACAGGGTTGTTGTGAAGAAAACATAGAGAACAATGTAAGCTACTTTGGGTCCCCACTGGAGAGAAAGGCAAGGTATAAAGGAAGAAAGTAAAAAAATTCTAACTTCTTGATGGAATATTTAGAAAGACAAAGTATCAACTTCCTATATTTCCCACTATGGGAAATGTCAACATCATAAGTTCTTCAAAACCTCTATTATATTCTAAAATCAAGTCTACAGCCCATAGTCAAAAATCAAAAAATGGAAAGTAATTCTAGCACTACCAACTCCAAACAGATCTCCACTCTCAAGTCACCAGCAGTCAATTAAAACATTTACCATTTACACTAACCTTCCGATTACTCTTGACTCATTGCCAACCACTACAGGAAATCTGGCTAGCTTAGCTAAGTCAAGCCATATGACAACTGTGGTACTAACTTTGTTTGCCCTATACGATGCACTCTGCCAATAGCCTGTAGCTCATGTGCTGGATTCAGTATAGGTTCCACCAAGAGGACCTGAGTTGCTTCAATGATATTTAACCCATTGGAACCAGTATGAAGGGGTAACAACAATATGTTGATTTTGGGATCATATTTAAATGCTGAGAGATTTTCCTGAAAGACAAAAAAACCCTTAGATTTCAATTTTCAAGGAGAAAACAATTGAAAGAATAATACAGGATCACAATATGTCCAATATTTAAGAACAAATTCAGTTACAGTGAAAGACAACAGGCTGATAATGTTGAATCTCAGCTCCTTCACAAACACAGGCAAGAGCCAACTGGGAAGTAACCAGTCAGTCACTGCCTCAGAACAGTTAAGCTACTGCACACACAACAATGTTTTCCTGTTGCCCACAGTTCCTGCACCACTTAATCGCAGTTAAGGTTGCCATGGGTTGTATATTTTGCCAGGATCTGAAATGGATTACAGACCCTGAGTGAACAGGAACCCTCATTAACCTTAACCATTGGTGATTTAATTACAGAGGAACTACTTAAATACAGCTAAAAAGGTGGGATGAAATTTTGAAGTTTTATCCCACTTTTTAGCCCCAAAACAGCTCCTAAATAAACTGGCTGCAGTGAAGTCACCACCATTCAACAGACGTAAAACACACTTTCCAATTTATGCTTTAGTGAAACCAAGCATTCACAAGGGCTAATTTGAGAACAAATGGAGATATATTTCTCTCCCCCCCAAACCTTCAAAATTAGACGCATAACATCTAACTTACTAACGTGTGTTAAAAGGAAGGGATGTGGCAAAGAGATGCGTTGGGATAAAGGGAAAGGAGAATTTAAAGGAAATTATTTGGGCTTATTCTGAAAACTTTTTTTAGATTAGGTTTCTCTGTGCCTACCTGGGATTTATTTTCTTTCAAAAAGACCCTGTTCAAGAATTAGAACACTTGGATTGGATTCCACTGTTTAATGACTGGAAATAGATGGCTAAGTATTTAAAAATACATTCATGGTTCCATATGTCTCCCTTTTCCCCTCCCCACCTCAGAGACATTTAAAAGATCAGCCACCTGATGACAGTTCTCCAATAGCTCGGCTGTGTTTTTAGAATCCACACTAGTGATAAATTTGTTTTATTTCAAAATATATTTCAAACATTCAGAAGTTCTATTTTATCAGCTCAAAAACTAAATACAGTAAAAGGCATGTTATCTGGCATTCACAGGGAATAGCGGTTGCTGGTTAATCAAAGTGCCAGATACTCAAGCTTACTGCAGTGCCCCACTTCCTACCCAGAGGAATCTGCAGTAACTAAGCCCCGCCCCATTGGAAATACCATGGAAACAGCCTCCAAGCCTGGCAGTCCCCCTCCCCAAGAGCCATCCCATGCAGGAGGCAGACAAGCCCTACAGCTTGAGGCAGACTGAGCGAGAAGGAGGCACTTCAAGATGCTGGCTGGCAGCGCTGCAGTCAGAAGCCCAGCAATATCTGGAGGCATCAAGCTGACTGGCTGGGTAGGAGCCAAAGATGCAGGAGTGAGGTGAGTGACGGAAACTTGCCCTCTGTGTAAAACTGGTTAATTAAGTCCAGGTTAACAAATCAGTTACTGTATCTTGGCAGATTTTTCTTCATTCACTAATATTCTGCTGTTCCCAGGGACAACTATTCTCTATGACTGCATTGCTAGAGTCCTAACTCACATACCTGGAACTTGCTAATTCCGTTGATCTGAGCAAATACCATGTTGTTATCATATAGAGCTTTCGCAATAATATCCAGCACATCTTGCCACTATAAAAATATAAGTGAAAGACATTTCAGTGTGATGAGAATGCTGCCTTTATTACAACCGTTGACCAAGATAGTTTAGCTACATCACTCAAAGTATCCAAAAGAGACAACAGAAAAGCCTAGAGAACATTTTAATATATTTAATATATTCTAATATCAGCTTAAATCGGAATTCTCAGCTTCCCATTCCAACATTCAATAATCCAGTCACATAACTCTTCTAAAATAAAGTGCATTTCAGATCTAAAGGGTTTTAAAATACCGTTGAGAAAACAAGGGATTTTGCTCCAGGATCTTTGAACTGGATTTTCTTCAGAGTCCTGACCACAGCTTCAACTTTGGTGGAATGACTACCCTTTGAAAAAGAATACACATGTATTGTATTTTTATTTGTTTACACACACATATAATAAAAACATATTCTGAAGAGCTAGACTGCTTTCCTTTTTCTCTTTTGTGGTTTTATTAAATTAGACTGGGCATTTATCTGTAGAAATTTTTTTTGTACCAATCTGCATCTTATTCTTACTTCTCTTTAGAAAAAGGTAAAGGTTTCCCTTGCTCAAAAGCTAGTCGAATCTGACTCTAGGGGCAAGTATAAAATAATGTTTACACATATTTTCCTTGGAAGTAAGGTCCACACATTTTACAAGAAATAACTTGCAAATAGGTATATCTCTGGCTTCAATCTCAACAGTTTAAAAAAGTGAATTAAGAATCTGATTGTTAAAATTTTAAGTTCTGACCAGTTTACCTATAAGCTGAGATACCCATTTTTTCCCTTCCTACAACATAATGATCAAATCAGATCTCTTAGACACCCCTAAATGCATCTTTCCCTGAGATGGACTGGCAGTATATTCTTCAGTCACTCCCTTCTATGTGATGCGGAACAAGTGCATGTATGCCTGTAGGGTTGTGCATTTGGATATACCCAAGATGAAATTATATCTGAAATTAACTGTTTTGGATCAGCTTGGTGATACCGAAAATTATGCAGAACACTCCCAAAATTCTGGGAGTAATTAAAATTTATCTCCCAGGATTTCAGGAGTGTTTTGTGGAGGTACAAGGAGTGAGAAAGGAAAGAGAGGAGGCAAGGGAATTGGCAAGGGAAGAGAGACACTAACAACTAATGGTCAGGTAGACATGACCTCTACACATGGTCCTTTAAATTTTAAAAGGGAACAGACCAAACTGTCCCCAGACTTAACATGCTGGCTTTGTCTTCTCTGGAGGCTTACTTCACCCCCTCAGCCAGAAAACAGTGTATAGGCTGACGGGCTCCTGGAATCCAGCAAGGCTCGGCTGTTTCAGTAGCCATTTCCTCCCTCCCCACCACAGGGGTATTTAAAAAAACAAACAAAACTGCAACTGAACAGCATTTTATATGATATTTTATATGATAACTGTATAGCAGTATGTGCCCTAGGTTCTGTGATTCTCCAGGTTTCATATTTAGAAAACTAAGTCTCTAGCCTTTGATTGGGGGAAGAAATGGCCACTGAGACAGCCAAGGCTCCAGGAATGTACCTGCTATTTTCCAGGTGTGCGTAGGTGGGGCAGGAAAAAGCTTCTAGCAGGGACAACGTTGGCATGCTAATTCCAGGGTTGGCAGCTTCTTTTTTCCTCTTTCCTTCCCCCTGCTGCATGGGGGTGGGATGACAAAAATAAAAGTCCCAAATTTTTGAGACCTGAGGGGGAAGAAATCCCAAGCCAGTAACAATACTTTAAAAATTCAGCATAATGAAAACAATGTCCTACTCAAAATCCAGATCTGAAATTATGAAAAATTTTGTAGTGCACAGCCACATCTACCTTCCCTTCCACCCTGCTCTGAGCATATGCAAAAAGTTAAATTCTGAATTGGGTTTATTTCCTAATAAAACCCATGAACTGTGCACAACACTTGCAGATATATATGCCTGATTCAGGCCTAAATCCTCCTATGGATGTTCAGAGACAAGGAAGCTGCACCAGGTGTGAGGGACAGTCAGGTGTGCTCTTGGCGACAACTATACACCGGTGAACCATGGGCAGTGGCACTGACCGATCTTCAGTAATTTTCTACAGGAAGATGAGAAATCCAACAATGGAAAATCTAGAATGATTAATTTTGGGTCAGCATTATTGAGCCCTTTTTGGAACAATCAATGCATTATAGAAACAGTGCTGGACAAAATGTAGGAGTCTGCAGTGAAAGAGAGAAATCACAAAAAAATCACCCCCGTCCCTGCTGGATGAAGTGCCATTCCCCTGGTGGAAGACAAACAAACGATGCAAACTGACTACAGAGAAAGCCAGCTAATCCATTTCTCTTTATAGTATTATATGTACAACAGTTGCAGCAAACACTTTTTAATATAAATATGTGGTTTTGGTGGAGATTTCTTTAATATTTATGAAGCTATCATTCACATCCTACAGAGAAAACACTGGCAAATGAATGTAACTGAATTTGTCAACCTTAATTGCTTCAACATAAAAACTGACCACGCAGGACTTCCGGTTTATGGCGACACACTGGCGGACACATCTCCCAGACCTCCCGGGGATGTGATCTGCGCACCAGCAGATAGGAGGAGGGGGGATGGGTCGTCACCCCCCCCAGAGTCTTGGTAAAAGGCTCCTAGCCATGTGGCTTTTGAGGGGCGACCTCTTCACCAGCACGATGCTAGGGAATTGAGGCGCTCCTCCGCCCTGACAGTCCTGCCGCTGAGTGTCCATATGGATCTGGAACTACTGACCGGGACAAGCATCGGAGGTCGAGTGTTTTAAACATGTTTCGAGCGAAGTCGTATGACCAACAATGAACAGTGAGTCAGGTTAAAGCGAATACGGGAATATAAAAAGAAAGCTTTCCCCTGGGAACGGCGAGAAAAGCGAGTGGGGGAGGGGCCCCTCCCATACGCATGAACTAAAAAACGATATACCAAGGGGGGAGCAGAAGAAAAAGCATTGAAATCTGTTTTGAGAGACTTACCAGAGCGCGGATAGGCATATGGGCGATTTTCAGAGGCTTTAGCAAGTGTTTACAAAAGTAAACAATCCATAAAGATGGCGGGGAAGAAGGCAGAGAAAGACAAACTAGCAAAAGTGAAACCAGCGGGGAGCATGAGCCCTCAACCGGAAGAGGTCACTGAGTTCTCCAAAATGTTGAACACTAAAAAAGTTAAGAAAAAGGTGCAAAAGCTGGAAAAGAAGCAAGCTTCGGAAGAATCTCAACTTTTGCAGCTGCAAATGGAGAAAGCAAATCTGGTCCTCCGGTTTCAAGGGGTCCCAGAATTAAAAGACGAGAATCTAAAGCAACTCTTGAGTGAAGCATTAACCCCAGTTGCAGATTTGAAAGCGGAATATCTTGCCAACAAAATGGATGTGGTCTACAGGTCCTATTCCATATATATCAAGAAGAAGAATCTGCCTGGGGAGATTGTGGTCAGATTCTCGAAGAGGCATGTGAGGGATTCAATCCTGAATCAACTACAGGAACACCCTTGAAAATCAGGGACAACATAATCAGGATTCTAAAAGACATCCCATTTGAAATAAGGCAAAAGAGAAAGAAATATAAAGACTTAATCCTTTTTCTACAAACAAACAGCATTGCCTACAGATGGTTAATTCCAGAAGGCGTCATTTTCAAACTACACAATAAAAAAGAAAAGATTGACTCTGTCCTTAAATCACGTGAGTTCCTGAGATTGCAGTTGGGAGAGACAGACGAGGTCACTAAAGAAGAAGACAACAACAAATCCAGTGGCGAATTGGACTTGGTGTCTTCCAACGAGGACTCTGCTTCCAATAAAGGGGCGGCTGCCCCCAAACGCGCATATCAATTGAGGATGAGAAAAGTTAAAACAAAATGAAGACTGAAGGATTCTGAAATGTGCCTGTTTTCCCATTGATATAAATATCCCAAAGTTTGTCAAAACAGGCATCTATGGAAGGCCTATTTGGGTTTCTACAATTGGCTGTAATCACCTGTCATGCAGCTGCAATCAATATTGAGACCAAGTTTTACAAACACATTTTAAATTATTGTTGCTCATCCTGGTTTGCAGCACACCCTTAACAGTGGTTAGCTATTCAAAACAACCACATGCATTTGGATCCAGCACAGTGTTTCCATGGGTGGAAGCATTTCTGCCTGTGGAATGTGACTTCCTTGCTTCCTCCTCTCACTGTAGCTCAAAATGCCTCCTGAAATGCTGCTCCTGGGGGAGAGAGCATTCTTGCCTGTAACAGGAGGAAAAAGGTTACACTCCATGGCTGGAAATCTTTCCACCAACAAAAACGCTGCATGGGATCCAAAACAATGGTATAATGATATGGAAAAAAGAATCAGAAACAGAATCAATTATTAAGCTGGCTTTGAGCATTGTTGGTAAAACACCAGTGTATCACAATTATACTGGTACTAGGAATAAAGCCTGTTTTGGAAATAAATACAAAAAGCTTTAGAAAGAGGCTCTGGGCAGCTGCCCCAGCCTGGGCACTCAGTGTCAATTTGCTGTGGTGACCTCAGCAGTGTATAATGACACAGAGGCCACCATTTTCTTCTGGAGAACTGGTCTCTACCACCTAAAGAGCAGTTGTAATTCTGAGTGATCTCCAGTCCTCACCTGAAGATTGGCAACAATAGTTCCCCAGGAGGAAATGGCTGGTTTGTAGGGTGGAGTCTACGGCAGTGTACCTGTCAGAGGTCCCACCCCTCCTCAAATCTCCAGGAATCTCCCAACCTGGAGTTGGCAACCCTACCTCCTTCCCAACCAACCATCAGCCTACCATTATCTGCCCCCTGACTTCAGCTTTCCATCTCCTTTCCAATGAGTTCCCCACAAAAGCCAAAGTAGGCCTCCCCCCCTTAGTGACAGAACCAAGCTTGGTTGCCTAGCAACAGCCCCTGAGGGGAAAGTGAGCCGCACGGCAGGAGAAGAGAATGGTTTGAGGCTGCTGGCCCACCTCAGTAGCCAGCCAGCCAGGGAAGAGCCAAGCAGCAGTAGAAGTGTCTTTGTCAGGAGAGAGAGCTGTTTTGGCAATTTATTCAGACAGGGAAGTGGCCAAGCCAGCAGTGGGCAAGGGAGAGGAGCGGACCCAGCATCCAGCCAATGGCACGCGAGTACTCAAGTGGCGGTTGATGGGCCAATGGCTGATGGAGTGCAAAGTACAGCCAATGGGAGAGCCGGAAAGTGCCAATATGTTGGGCTTTATTTTATATATAAAAATATATAAAAGATACTGTAGAAATGTGGCACATGGACAACTAAGTCTGCAGTTCAAATGTCATTAAGCAAGCCATTCTTCTCTATCTTCAGCCCCCCATCTGCAAAATGGGAATATTACTTGTACAACTGACATCTGTGAAGTGTTCTGGTCATTTGAAGTTCACTGTTTAAAGATTAATGATCAGTGGGTAGTAGGAATTGGAGAGAGAAAACAGAGTGCCATGTTCAGGACTAATCACCAGTCAAAATGGTAAATCTGAAAAGCATGTTAACTGTGTAATTAATTTTCTTAATGCCCCCTTTCACAATTTGGTAATATATTTTGGTTAAAGTATTTTGGTTACTATTTGGTAACATCATTGCTTGATCAGAGAAGTGTGGCAGGAATCCAACCAACCATGCAGAAATGTGGCAGGAATCCAACCACTAGCAAATGATAATGAATTCCTACATAGAATTCAACTTACAGGAAGGTGTTTAAGTGCATGTATTATAGTTATGATTTCCCGGTAGGCCTGTTGTAATGGCCAGTCCCTTCCACAGTGATGTAAGTGAGAATACAAATAAGAAATCAAATAAATAGCAAGAATGACAAGATAGAAAACGTAACAGTATGAAATTATGGAAGGCAGTAGGAATTCTCCAGTTCAAACTGGAGAGTTAACCTAAACAGCTCTATAAGAATATTTTACAGTTGTACACAAGGGTGTACTCAGGGCCGGCTCACCCGCTAGGCAAACTAGGCATTCGCCTAGACTGCGGGCTGGCCCTGGGGCACCAAACAGGACCCCCCACCCCTCCAGCTCCAGCGCCAACAGTTCTGCCAGCAAAGCACCTCTCCCTCCGGCCGGGCCAAGGCGTCTCTCGACCAAGCCTGGGTGGGGTGCAAACGCTGCGGTGAAGCGCCTCTCCCTCCAGCTGGGCCAAGGAGAGAGAGAGGCTTAATTCAATTTCACACCGCTTGGGTCGGGCAGGCGTCAGCAGTCCCAGGAGGGAGGTGAAACAAAACAAACATCACGAAGGCCCCGGCGGAGGCCAAGAGGGCGGGACGGGGTGTCCTCCGCCCCTTTTTCTTTCCTTGTTTGCATTATTAGATTTCTCACTCTCGCAGATTATCCAAAAAACTACCCATTGCTTGATCACCCGTAGAGCTGCATTTGGTGTAAAGAAAAACTTCACAGCTTTATTGGCTCCCAGGAGACAAAACAAACAGAACAAGATATTCGTATTTAATACAAACAACGCGACAAACGAAGGGACCCGTCCCATCGCGAAGCAGGGACACCAAGGCAGGCCGGCACCCCAGCGGAGGATATACCCGGGAGGGCAGCCGCTCCAGTGTCTCGTCGTGGCTGGCTCTCGCCGGCAAAAAAGCGGGGGGGGGAGAAGTCGTCCCCCTCCGGGATTCACGCTATTGTTCACAGCGTCTCGTCGGAGGGATCCCGGAGATGGGGGGGGGGATGCCGCCGAAGGGAAGCCAGGAGAGCGGTTTATTCTCACCCACGCCCCTTGCTTTAGGAAGCCCAGCCTTTGCGGAGAGAGTGGCTGAAAGGCCCCGGGCCGGAAGCTGGTCTCAGTCCCTCCTGCGTAGATAGTCGGGCTTCCTTAGCCTGCTCTTCCTCCCCAGAGCTCCAGACAACCCTATGAGGCAGATCAGGGCAAGATCGCTTTGGGCTTAGAGAAAAGGGCTACAGCAAGTCTACTATGAAAGGAAGTTCCATTTTATTCTTAGGAGGCTTACTCCCAGGAAAATGCTTTTTAGGATTGCAGCCCCGTAGTGCGGGGTGCACGTGAGGAGCGCCCCCAGGGCAGGCGGGCGGGCAGGGAAGATCTCCTGCTGTGCTGAGCCGCCAGCCCGCCTGCTCCCCGTCGGAGTGGAAGGTCGGAGAGGAGGGCTGAGAGCCTCCAGAGTGCTTCCAGGGGAGCTCCGGGGCGGGCCCTGCAGTCAAGAGAAGCTGGGCGGGGGGGGCACGCGCCAAGGCCCTGGGGGGGCGATGGGGGAGCTGCTGCGGAGCAGGCGGGCGAGGAGGTCCCGGAAGCCCCCCCGCCATCTCCTGCTACCGGGTTTGCTGGGTGAGCTGCTGGCGCTGCAGGCAGCCCTTCCACACCTACGGGGGGGGGAAAGAGAGAGAAGAGGGAGGGGGCAGCCCAGGCCAGTCGGTCGCGCTCCCGGGCCCCGCTGCTCGGCGTTAGGTGGCGTCTCCGTCGCATCCCTCTTGGCTGCCCCCCCCAGCGCGCTCAACAGCTGGACTTCCTTCTCTCCAGGCCCTGCCTGGAGATTGGCAACCCCGTAATTGGGGGCACGCTGTGGGGCGCCAGAAGGTAGCCCTGCCTATGGCACAAAAAAACCTCGGGCTGGCCCTTAAGTTAAAGTTGAGCAATTTTTAGTCCCATATGCACTACAAAGATACCAAAATGCTTAACTCTGACCAGTTGTTTCCCATGGCATGGTTTCACTGGAGATGACAAAAGTTAGATAAAGCATATGACAAAAGTACTTTGGAAGTTCCAGTGATTCCACTAAACCTGCTTCCAAGAAAGTGTACATAGGTCTGAAGCCTAAAATTACATTCCATATGGCACCAATAGAAAGTCAACACCCTTTTGGCAACATGAGGAAGTTACATCAAGTACTTGTGTATTGCAGCTAACCTTCACAGGCATATCATCCTCTTGGTTCGCAGACTCTGCAGTGAAGACATACGATATTTCTTTATGCGATGTTGTCTGCCTACAGATGGCACACTTTATTGAACTTCTGCGGGTGCCGACACTGTACTGTTCTATAATAATAGCTATGCACTCATTACAGAAGCAGTGTCCACATGTCAATACTGCCCACTACGGAGGAGAAGAAAAGAGCAAGTAAGTGCAACAACATATTTATGTGACTTTGCTGTTCGTGTAATTATGCTGATAAAAAAATTCAATAAACCGTAGCAGAGAAAATGTAGCACAGAAATTCTCAGTCTACAAAACATACACCTTACTGATGGAGTAATGAGAGAAAAACCTTTAGTTTCTGAAAGTTTCTAGGGCTTCTCTCTCAAAAAAGCCATTCTGAAGAGTCATGAGCGCTTCTCCCTGTGTCACCGGAACAATGTTTTGAGAACTTACTTTTTATAGACAGCACTATTTCTTTTACCATCCCCTACGCACATGGATGTGTCTGTAGTGAATGCTGGTACTGAATCCATGGAGAAGAGCCTTTGTAAACGTAGCTTGTATAGGCTTTCTAAAACAGGGGTCAGGTGATTGGAAGACAGGGCAGATGAGGTAATGTACTACTCAAAGATACATGCTGGGCTGCTAAATTAAGGGACCAGAATGAACAAGTGGGCTGAGTGCTGAGGCTGGCTTAATGGCCAAGCCTGTGTGTCACATCAGGAGTATTGAAAGCTGACCAAGTACAATTACTGGAATTCCATGGCTCTTGTATGGCAATCTTTCAAGACCGAGCTCACATGACTACTTACCAGACAGTCTGTAATACTCTTGTGCTTAAAAAACAACTCCTACACCAAGTAAAGCTGGCTTATGGAACTGGTTGTGTAAATGTGCACAGTATTGGTCATGTTGTTTCCAATAATTAAAGGTGGGAGGGGGAGTTCTGCTCAGTGCTGAAATTATACCTCTCACCAGACAGCCTCCCTCAGCCTCAGTGCCACTTAACTAGATATTACCCACTCAAGCTAAAACCTAACTTTGCAACTAGAAACTTATTTTTAAAATATGAAACAGCTTAAGATGCTGGATCTTGAGGCCAGTTCCGAATTCTATGCTTACTTGGTACAGCTGAGCAGTTGCAGCAAGCCACAGCCATAAGTTCATATATTTAAGACTACAGGGATCCAGTTTTTAGACTGGGCACACCTTGAATTGCAAACAAAGAAACATAGCTAAACATTCTATACAGAAAACTCGAACTTTTTACCTGTTGTCCCAGTTGCCGTGCACAAATTGGACAGGGCTCTGGATTAACTCCTCCAGTTGTTTTATCCTGAGACTGTGTAACCATTAAACAAAGATAGTTAGGCCTTAAAATATTTTTATAAATAATCTGATGCTGAACATTTTCTAAAGTTTTGTACTTGTTTGCCACACCAATATTAAATACAGCTTTGCATAACTTGATAAATGAAAGCACTATACTTCCAAGGGAGATTAAAAATAAAGAATATGGTCAGACATCCAGGGAATGCATTTATAGATCAGTTTGGGAACTGGTAGGAAAGCTATTTTTAAAGAGGAAAGCAAGGGGAAAACAAGTCTACATTCACCACCTAAAGTTCACTATTGAACTTTACTCTGCCAGCTGCTTTCTAAATTTAGCCCCGTGAAATTAAAAAGAAATTGGGATTCTATCAAATTCTGGTTGAGAAATTCATTAACATTCACGCATATGTGCTTGCATTTGTGAGTCAAATGACACATGCAATGTCATCAGAGAGCAGGTAAATAGCAGGACAAAGTTCTAAGAGTCCTGGCAAATCTGTCTTATTTTATATGACTTTTTGGCTGGGTGAAGTAACAAGGGTTTACTCTATTAGGAAGCACAGGAAAGCTCTTATCAGCCACAGGTACCCCCTTCACACCATTTCCTGAATTTCAATATAGGAGATGCTGTCTGCCTTGTAGAAGAAAACGTCACAAATCAAAGAGATCTTTAAAGTGTGTCCACGAGCTACACAAGCCCAAAACAACTTACCCCTGTTTATATTTGGGCAACGCCTCCTTCCATATAACAAATTGACTTGAAAAACTCCTGAGCCTCAAAAGCAGCTAACCATGATCTACAAATAGCAATGTTGATGTTTGCACTCCCTGTAGGTAAGGAGCCAGATACTTTTAAAAAACCAGTAAGAGGTTTCAACTGCCTGAAGATACAAAGCCCTGTCATATTTATGGATATCATGAACATTCTGGAAAAAATATTCCTTACAGATGGGAGTCAAAGCTCTAAACTTCTGTAATAAGTATCTGCAGCTACATGTTCACAGAAGTGCAAGTGTGTTATTTGTCCCTTAAATCCATACTAGATTTCAAGGATGGAGCGGGTGGGATGGGAGGTGCATTGCCAATTCTTAGCAAGATTTGTTTTATAGCAGCTTCCTCTCTTAGTTAATTTCTATGCTGCATTTATCCTCAGACTCTCCCCTTTAGATATCCAAGAAACAGGAGGGTAGATTAAAAAGAAAATCATGTCTAGAAGATGCTAGGGAATTCTCTCTTACTAGAATATGTATATACAACAGGTCAGTCTTACCTTTTCTAAATTAGTGAGATACAGTAGCTGGCCCAGTTTCTTCTGAAGCTGTGATTTGGCAACAGCTTTATCATTCAAAAGTTTCACTCTATTCTGTTCTACCTAGAAAACCAATTTTACTCTTTTAGGTGAGGTTTCATTACAAGATTTAGGAAAGCATTTGCAATGAACTCCTGTCTGAAGCATTTCTGATGATAATTATTCTATTTAAGTTTTTCTTTTTATCCAGAACTTAAGCACATCATTTATAGAAGTCAGCAGGTTCAGAGTACTTCACACCAGACAGAAAAATTGGCTGGAAGGAATTCTAACTTCTACAGTCATGAAGAGATAACAAAAGCAAACAAATACCCTGTAAAGATTGGTGAGTTTTTAGCCTTTTAGTTGCAGGTACCAGTCTCAAATGGTCAAAGGTTAAACACAAACAGAAACCAAACAATCCTTTTTAAATTAAAGGGCGGGTGTTACCTCATGTGGCTCAATTATGTGAAGAACAGGATGGTTTGGTTTCGGCTCTTCTGGATGACGCACTCTAAGCCGTTCTGTGGCCATGGCGAGTTCATCAATGGCAGACACATGATCCCTCAAGACCATCCAATATTCATGAAGCAGCTAAGATTTCAAATATAATGACAGAATGTAGGCATGGTTTAGCTAAAAAAAATGTTGCATCTTCACAACTGAAAGTGGATTTCAGAAAAAGTGGACATTAAAACCAGTATAAAAATTACAGCTGAAATGTGATGTGTCCATATACCTCCCAAAACACATAATCAGTGGAAAGTCACAATAAGCCAGAAATTATTCTATAACTGTAAGTGGAGAAACCAGTTATTTCCACAGAACTAAGAATACCAAACAAGGTTATAAAAAAGACTAATAAAAAAATAAAGCCATCACAATATAGCAATACTGTGGGAAATTCCTACCTAGTCAATAAATACTTTTTATAATGACAATAGTAATTTATATAGAGCTTTCTTTACATGTTTCACATACACTACCTAAATCCTTATAATAGCTTTATAAAACAGGCTAGTGCTCTCATCTTCAAATTATAGAAATGAGATCAGTGCTGAAAAGGAATACTAAGTGGGTTTAGGCAAGGTAAATTTCACAAATGGGGTGAGATTAGAACTGGGATTTCTCAGATTACCCCTCATTATTTTAATCATGAAAAACTGTTTTTGCCACGTTTTGGTAATTTCAGTATCTGTAAATTAAGGAATGCTTTTGCTGAGCCTCCCAGTTCTGTACAACAGGGTACTGCGAGAAGGTCATAAACTTTTAGTCTACACTAGAGAGTGGCCACAGTTTTAAAGGCTGGTGTCACACTTGATATTTAGTTCAGGTAGAATGTTTTTCACCCTTTCAAACAGAGCAAGGACACACAAGCAACTGAACATTACCAGTATTGGACAGATGGGAGGTACAAATGTACAATTACTCTGTGTCACTGGCAACAGGCCTCCTTATGTGTCCTCCGAGCAACCGTATGCAAAAAGACAGTTTGTTCTCCACTGTCAGTACTAAAAGCATATTACTGGCTGATTTGTGTCAGTAGTTTTCCTTCTACATTGCCAAGCCCTCATTCTGCATTCAATAAATGGTTGAAATGTTAGTGATAAAAAGCTATGAGCAGAATATCAGAATTAGTTATTGCATTAAGATAACCTGCTTCTAGAAGAACTATTTAGATCTTTATCAAAGAGCACTCTGGCACTTTCAAAACTAATGGTTTTACTGTGACAAGCATGCATGTGCGCACACATGCTCTCTTTCACACACCGATACAGAAAAACATAAACCATGGGGCCACAAGGTCATGAAATGCAAGCATGATGTTGCTTCATCCATAGACGAGGGTTATACGGCAACTGTGTCTGGTGCAGAAGGCAGGAGTAAAGACAGGTACAGCTAACCATGGTATACCTGATATACCTGACCTGTGCCTCATGTGCATCACTGTTGACTTGCTCTGCATGTATTATAACAACTTTCTCAAAGATTTCCTCTTACTATTGTACCTTATATTCCTTTTTCCATGCTTCAAAAAGTTCCAAGAAGATGCTGCCTTCTTCAATTATCTTGGCATCCATTCGGTGAGCTTTGGCGAAAGACAGTATGGATTTCAAAGACCGCTCCGTTTCACTTGCTGCCCAGAGACCTCTGCTTGTGGTAGGTAAGCGGTCATCAACTAGTCCCTCTTCATCTTCTATCATCTCCTCAAAAATTGCCATCTGGCCTTTTACACTTAAACAATGCAAAAGTGCAGGAATTGGCACCATATCTGAAGACTGTATGAATATTCAAATATTCTTTTTTTCTTTCATAAAACAAACACATACTGGGCAAATAATTCCACAAGATCTATAACTTTTTTAGGAGTCAGGAAGAAGTCTTTCACATCATTTACTACCTGATCCTTTTAGCTAAAGATGCCAAGGTTTGAACAAGGGACCTTTTGCATGGCAAGCAGATGCTCCACTAGTTAGCCACAGCTCCTCCCCTGAACATTCTAAATGCACACTGAAAGTCACCTTATTTAAACAGTAGGTATTAGTGATCTTTACAAGTGTCCCGCCCAGGGTCGGGACTTGGGGACGGGAGGCAACCGGGAGATGGCAACAGCCCCCTCATCACCCCCCTTCGACACCCCCGTGACAGACGGCGACAGCAACCACGCAGCCGAACAGGCACACTCAGGGCCATGCTGTGGGGACGGGAGATAGCCAAGAGCTGACAGTGGGGGCGCCACTAAAACCCCCACAACCCCACGACTCACGGGCGGGATCCCAGGGAACACTGGCCGCTGGAGAGACGGGAACGGCAGAGAGGAAGAGAGTTGTCCCTCGGGGGTTGGGCCAGAGCAGCAGAGTCAACCCCGCGGTGGACGAGAGCCAAGACAGAGGTGCAGCCGGACGGAGGTGGGCCAGGAAGAACCACAACGCGAGACGCCGGAGAAGAACGACGCGGCCGAAAGGAGAGGCACGGCCACTGCCGACAGGCTCGGGACTGCACCCTGTAGTAACAGGGCGGGGCAAGCGGAAGCGGCTCGGCATGGTTCCATTTAGAGGGGGGCGGGGCCCGGATGCAGGGGAGCTCATGGGAGCCGAGGGGGTAATAAAAGCAGAAGCAGGGAGACGGCCGAGGAGGAAGACTGGGACTGGCTGGGGATATTGAGAGAGCCAAGAGAGAAGGGAATCCCCCGGATACTAACGAGTTGGTATCAAAGCCAGGAACCCAGGGACGGGTAAGAGTGGCAGGCAAGCACACTCTGCATACCCCGTCTACTGAGGCTGCTCCTCCCGGTTCGCATAACGACTTATCCTCGGCTCTCAGAGGCCGATACTGATCGACGTCCAGTCCCTGGGGTTCACGGCGGTAAGAGTTGGCAACGGCCAGCAGGGGGCCGCCACACCCCGACGAGACAGGGCGTGTCAACAAGAATGCATGGACAGCAGGCATAATTAACTGAAACTGCACACACTGGCAAGAAGCCAACAAAACAACCCTGAAATCCAAGTGAAGGAAATCTATTTTATACTTATGGCCTAGGATATGGAGGGAACATGATGCTGTAACCTTGCTGAAGCTAAGCAGGTACAGGTCTCATCAGAACCTGTACAGAAAACCTCCTGGGAACACTGAGTGCTGCTTTGAGTTCTGTGACAGAAGAAAAGCATCATATAAACGTAATACACTGGCCGGTAAATTTTGTCCCAGAAGAAGCTTTTTAAAAAAAATTAGGAATAAATGTCTGCTTTTCTTCTGACGAAGGAGGATAATAGCACTTACGTGTGAGAGAACAACTTCGACTCGTATTCTATAAACAATTCATCAGCTTTACAAAAGACACAGCTGGAAAACAAGAGATTATAAAGAGAAAAATTAAAAATGTCAGTCACTGAATTGGCAAAGTTTGACATAATGCTTCTTCCAACAAATAAAAGGCTAGAGATTAAAGAAACAGTTCAAAATGAGTAGTGAAAAATGTAAAACGAGTAACAGAAATAAAGCAAAATTAAAAAATTAAGCCAGTACTATCGATGTATACACTGCTTCTCTATTAAAACTGTAGAGTGTATCTTGATATTTGGATAATGGGCAAGAGTATAAATAATGAAACTTTTTGCCCACAAAATAAGTAGTTACACCTACTTGTTTAATGGCAGCCTTACAGGCCGCAGATGGCAGATGGTGGCAGCCTCAATAACATCTTTGGAAGGAGGACCTTCCAGATTTTTCACAGCCTCTCTTACAAGTTTCTGGAATTTCTTCACTTCTTCCATTTGAGTTGTGAGCAGGTACTGAAGGCCTCTGCAGTCACGGAACCTAGTAAACAGGGAAAAGCAAACCAAATTGCCAAAGTCAGAACTTGATTTTGGAATTGCAGTATTGACACGACGTCGTCAAGGTAAATAGGACTTGTTCAGTGGCATGAAGAGCCAAGTCATGTGTCATAAATTTAGATGGCAGAAAATACTCAGAAGTGGAGAGTACTATAAACTCCTTGCCCCAAGGCATACACTAAATATCAAACATCAAATAGCTATGTAAGAATCCTATATCTCAAAGGGAGATCAAATACCAGATCAAAAGGAATCTTTCACTCTCCCCTTCCCCACTCCCCCTTCCATAAACACTTGTCCTCTCTTTCTCCTCTCTATTTTGTTCAGAGCTTTATTGCCAGAAAATAGTGCTTTAATAATGGAATACTGTAAAGAAATTCTTTTTATTTTTATTTTAAATAAAAAACATCAAAATTACATGAAAAATTTCAAACCAACTATTACTACAAAACCAAGCTCATAATTCCACACATTTTGCCTGAATATGATTAATAACAAACAACCAAATGAACCTCAAATCATCAAAATGTTAGGCTTTCTGAAAGGATGTAAGCTTTATCATTAAAGAAATTTTGTTTATTTTGTCCACCTAATCTTGAATTTTTGGGATCTGCTTCAATTTCCAGTATCTTGCAAAACACCAATCTAAGTGAATTCAACAAAATGGACTGTAATTCTTTTTGGAATCATGCAAACATAATTTAGTAGCATAATTTCAGAGGTATTCAAAAATTTTCTGTGTACACTAAAACTTAACAAAACTATTTTATTTCAGTATGCAACTGCCCTGAGGCAAAGGCACCAACGTGAATGAAATCTGCTGATGGAGTATGGCAATACCAGCAATCACCAGAGCAAGAGTGATATATTTTGGCTATCAGTTTTGGAACCACATACAGCTGATGGATCATTTAACATAAGTTTTCTTTAAAATTTCCAGACATCCTCTGCTACTTCATAACCTAGGGCTTGGTTCGGTTCGGTTCAGTTCAGTTCAAAGTTTATTGCATGTAGCCAATGTCCATCACAATATGAAAGATAAAAAAAAAACAGTACAAAGATTGACAATACATTTAAAAGAAAATTAAAATGTATAGATGAAGTATGAATATGTTTTAAAATCAGGTTTCTCAAATAGCACATTCTGAAAGTACAGTCATTCCATAGCCTTATCTCCAATTTTCCTTGCAGCATGAGCATAGAGTGACATTCTATAGGAGATAGTGGGACTGACATCTGAGAGCAAAAAGGTTACTATTTCAATGCCTTATGTGGATTGTAAAGTTGTTATGACTGGATTAAGAAATTTGATTCTGGGGCCAGTATACAGAGGGCATTCTAAAATGTAATGTGTTAGATCTTCTACTGAAATCCCGCACAGACAGATATGTTGATCATACGAGGTTTTGAGATGTCGTCCTTTTACCACATCATGCCAATCCTTCACGATGGGCTTGGTTCCATTTGCAGATTAAGTGTGCCTATCAAGGCAGAACTAACAATCATAGCACAAAAGCTAGAAAAAGTACGCTTTTGAGGCTGTATCAGTAAATCTTCAAATCCATTAATTTTCTTCAAGCTCAATCCATTAGCAAATAATTTTGTACAAAAACTTTTCACTGGACGGCCAGCTGGACTCTGCCCCAGATATTTTAGCGAAGGGTTTGGGAGCTGTGGCTGGGTGGTTAAAACAGAGTCGGTTAAAGTTAAATACAGCAAAGATGGAGGTCCTGTGTCTGGGGGGGGGATGGGGATCCAACTTCCAGCTCTTGATGGAGAGCTGTTAACACCAGTGCCCACTGTGAAGAGCTTGAGCATGACTCTGGATGCCTTGCTATTAATGGAGGCCCAAGTTGCAAATGTTGCTAGGTCGGCATTTTACCACCTTTGTCAGGTCAGGCAAACTGGCTCCCTACCTCTTCTCCCACGACCTAGCCACAGTGATCCATGCAATGTTCACCTCCAGGTTGGATTATTGTAACTCACTTTATGCTGGGCTTCCCTTGGGCACCAACTGGTCGAACGCAGCATCCCATCAAGCTTGGACATCGAGTGCGTAGTGGGTCACGGTCGATGCTGAGGACCACGTAGCAACCGCACAGACGTCCTCCAACGGGACACCAGCCAGGAAAGCGGTGGATGTCGATACCGCCCGTGTAGAATGGGCAGTGACAGAGGTAGGAACGGGTTGACGTGCAAGCTCACAGCAAAGGGCTATAGTGGAAGTCACCCATTTGGATAAACATTGAGAGGAGATAGGGTCCCCAATATGAGGGGGCCCATAGGCAAGGAACAGCCGAGGAGATTTACGTATAGGCTGAGTCCTGTGTAAATAGAAGGAGAGTGCTCTGCGCACATCGAGGCAGTGGAGGGCTCTCTGAGGTGCATCAGTCGGATTTGGAAAGAATGAAGGTAAAACAGACGACTGGGACAGATGGAAGGCAGAGACGACTTTAGGCAGGAAAGAAGGATCTGGCCTAAGGACAACCTTTTCCTTATGGAAAATTGTATAGCGGGGATCAGCCCGAAAGGCAGCTAGTTCCCCTACTCTGTGCGCAGTAGTGATCGTTATAAGGAAGACAGTTTTCCAGGAGAGTAACCTGTACTCGGCCGTGGCCATGGGCTCGAACGGTTTAGACATCAGTTGAGTGAGAACGAGAGAGAGACCCCACGAAGGCACCAAAGGCTTCCTAGGGGGACAGAGGCGGAGGAGACCTTTGAGGAACTACTTGATAAGGCAGTGGGGAAAACCCGTGGATCCCTGTATCAAGGGATGATAGGCCAAAATGGCCGCTAAATGGACTTTTAAAGATGAGTATGCCAGGCCAGTATTTTTTAATGAGACGAGATAGGAAAAAATCTCACGGAGAGACGACTGGAGAGAATCAAAGCACTGGTCAGAAGCATACGACTGGAACCTCTTCCACTTCAGAGCGTAAGTGGCACAGGTAGACGGCTTCCTGGCATTCAGAAGGACTTCAAAGACCAGGCGGGAAGTCTAGTGCAGGCTCTTCCAGGCCGTCAGTCGGAAGAAGTCGGGATTGGGGTGGAGGACCTTTCCTCGAGCCCGAGAGGAGATCCGGAACAACAGGAAATGGACGGAACATCTGGTTGGAGAGCCGAAGGAGGTGAGGAAACCAGACTTGGCGAAATGAACTCTATGGCGTAACCGACCCGTAAGATGGTAAGCACCCAGATATCGGTTGAAATTTCTTCCCACTTTCATAGAAAGGGGAAGAGTTGGGTCCGGATGGGAGGGGTGTAAGATGGAGGAGATGGCAGGCAATCGAAGCGGTCAAACGGACTGCTTGGGCCGCAAGGGTTTTTTAGGGGCCTGTTGGCGCACCCTATTAGAATAACGGGAGTCATCGTTTTTTTTAGGTGGGCGCAGAAGATGGCTGACGTCTGGCATAATATGGTTTCCACGGACGGTAGCGACGTCAAGGTTGCGATGCCGAGACACCGAGGTTGCGAGCCTGTTTCCGACTATCATCGACAGCCTTTAAGGCTTCATCAGTGGTAGAGTGGAAAAGACCTTCG
>NW_015166457.1:386785-413658 GCF_001447785.1 Gekko japonicus | reverse complement strand
AATCTAAGTTGTTGGAAATCGACATGGGAGAGGAGGATCTCCGCTGTTGAGTGAGATCAGCCGGTATCGAGTCATCAACAGGGGGATGAAGCCCAGGTTCTCAGAGAGAACACTTAGGGGCATCCCTAAGCCCCGAGAGGCCAGGAGGCTGGTCAGGGGCCACAGAACGGGCCGAAGTCACGGACCGAGATCGTCTGGTGCAATCTAAAGTGCGTGGATGGTCATCACGTTTGAAATGACGAAGGTGATCGTACCGGTGTCGACGAGGAGTAGGAAACCTCAGATAATAATGATAGTAATCTGGTCGATCTCGTTCAGTATTCATCATCAGAAGGCGATTCCGAAGAAGAAGATGACTGGTGATGAATAAGATGCTTTCGATCATATCGAGATCGATGGCCAGCAGAATGCTCCGTGCCCTCCAAATGATGGATTGGGGTATGGGAGTGTGGCGTCGGAGATCGAGAATCCCAGTGACAAGACAAGTCAGGAAGAGCTCTCATAGATTGACCCAGCAGAATAAGGTCAGAGGCTGAAGAGAGCATAGGTGGCGGTGTCAGAGGCCGCAAAGTGGACTTGTTAGGTACAACAGCCAGGGGTCGATGTCGTTAAACCAGTAATGATGACTGGGTCGACAGCTGAAGTTGAAGCCGATGTCGAGGGCTTGACTTTCGATTTCGAGGAAGCCTTACCCTCAGGACGTGTAGATTTTAACTTTGGTGCCTTCTAATAGGATTCTGATTTTTTAGAAACAGTCAAAGCCATGGCAAGGGCGCAAGGCTTCCTCTAAAAGCACAGCCCTAAGGCAAGTCTCCCTATTACGTCGAGCTTGTCTAGTAAAACTAGCACAATGAATAAAAGTATCGACTCTATGGGATTCCCCGAGACAAAACAGGCAAAAATCGTGACCGTCATTTGAGGGAAGTTTAGCTGGGCAATAACGGCACCATTTTTAAAACTTTGTTTTGCCCATACGTTCTCTACCCCACTCACTATAAATAAAAGGGGGTGTGTGTGAGAGGAAAAAAAGAAGTATTTTTTAAAAAATCCCTTTATATAAGAACAAGAAAAGTTGAAGAGTGAATATGGAAGGGAATGAAAGAGAGAAAAAAGAGAAATGTATACTTAGCTGAGGCAAATACGGAGCAACAAAAATGAGGTGTGAACACACAGGCGATTGAAGAACTGAGTGGGAGGCGGCTCTCTCCCCCACTCCAGGCATGCGCAGTACGTGCCTGCTCCCTAGGGAGGGAAGAGAGCCCGCCAAAAGCTTTCTGAGGCAAAGCTCTAGACGTTTCTCCAGTCGAGGTCATGCGCAGGCGCCCAACCCATGTGTGGGACTGCACAGAGACCACGACGAAGATCTACTGTTTTCTCTACATTTAATATAATCAGAAACTGTTGCACAAGACTGAGACCCTGCTGTTTTTGTCTTACTTGTCTGCCATAGAGAGTTTATTAGTTTGCTGTTTATAGTTGCTGGTTAGATCATTTTGCACTCGCTGAACAAGCTCCTCATCAATGGCATACTGTATTGCTGACAGGGTCACATCCAACCACCAAGGTGAATTGGAACGTATCTAGATTCAGGAAAGAAAACGGGCTCATAAATAACATTTCACATTCCCCTCCCCCCCGAACGTATTCTGCCAAACTGAATTAGAAGCACACCTTTCTCAAAACTGCTGAGAGTTCAAGCCATAGCTGAACAACGCATACTTCAAGTAAATTATATTACTGGCAGATTTAACCACCTGCAACCCATTCAACTATCTTAGTTAGTTTCAGATCTTATTTGTAGACACAGACACACCTAGGTAACTTTTGCAGAAGAGATGCTATTCTGGAAAGCTTATTAGAGAATAAACTTCCAATTCTCCCCTGTTTTAATGGTTTGGCTCCATAAAAGATTTCTAAAAGACAGAAAAACCAATAACAATAAAAACCGAACAACAAGCAATGATTGAAGCTGTGACACTACATTGGAAAGCATATTTGATCCGTCATACTATAAAAGAGAAGATTTTTCTGCCAAATTTATGGCAAATAAACTGAGTGATAACCCCCAGGTCTCCCTTTCCAATGGACCTATTTCATTAAGAACATTTTTTCTCATGCATAAATGTGTACAGCTTGTGAGATACAGTAGCATCTGGAGAATCACTTAGAATGTAATACAAATAAACTAAAGAAGTTTTAGATATATTTATAAAGGCAAAAAGCAGACATGCTAGTGAGATCTTACTTTCCTCTGAAGTTCATGGATAGTCTGTACCACTGGTTGTAAAGCCTGATGGGCTTCAGCTACTTCTGCATTTGATTTACTCATGTAATGCTGTCGAAGTTGTTCACACTGCATTTAAAATGATTAGCCAGTCAGTTTCCTTTGCACAAATAAATACCCCCCCTCACCACATTCTGAAACATTAAAAACATACCTAGTTAATACAGGTGTGCTGCAACTCACCCCTGCCCATGCTCCTCAACCCCCCCCCCCATGTTACGGCATTCTAGACTTCCTAGGGCTGTTGTGGTCCATTTTTAATTACCTGCATTTCCAATTGGTCATAAAAGCAATCACAATAACAAGCATCATCATCATATATGTGCAGACCTATTTAATGGCAAGCCTTCAGACAAAGAGCTTTACAGGCTGTTATCTAGCGATGACCAGTCATACCTCATAGGCAGTGCATTTCAGTAACAAATGCTCCCCCAAAAAATCATAAAATAGGGAGCATTTTCTTTGCAATCACCTTTCAAACACTTACTCACACAGCACAGCACCTTATATAGAACTTCACTAAGTGCAGAGGGCTACTCATATGAGCACTGGGAACATCAGAGCAGTATCATACACAACTTAAGTTTAACAAAGATATCTGCTCTGACCATTATGAAAAGACTCACATGGATAGAGTAACTGCTGTCTTTCTTCACTTTGTGGATTACAACCTCTGAGTGGGAACTCTCATTACTCTGCAACATTAAGCATACTGATAGTGCTCGCATATATTAGAGCTATAATGGTTTTAAAGGATCAGCAAAATGATTTTCCTTCCTGTAACCTGAAGGATTAGTATGACAATTGTCATTCTGTGGGTACAGAAAACTCAAAAGGGAATTAAAGCCCTGTCTAGCTGGTTCTTGTTTAATCAGCACTCAATATGGGTTGAGGACAGCTTTATCCACAAGTCTGGAACCAGCCAGTCTCTTGACTAGGTGCCACAATATAGGAAAGATATTTCAGGTAACCTAAGGAATCCAATATACTTTCAATAAAGGAAGCCAGAGCCTTCAGTTCACACCACCTGAACAAAGCTGTCAATGATAGGACATTTTGGAGGTCATTAATCCACAGGGTTGCCATAAGTCAGAAGCGACTTGACAGCACAAAACACACACAAACATCCCGGAAAATCTACAGCAACTAATAATTCCATTTTCATTATTTAACTTGTCCCAGATACTGTCTTCAGTTCTCCTTCTGTGCCTCAATACTTCAATCTTTGTTCCCTTTAACTGAACATATAAAGCTGTCATACAGTTAGACCATTTACCAAGGTCAGAACTGTCTACTCTGACTAGTAGTGGCTGTTGAGGGAATCTTTCACATGTCCATCATCCTATATATATAAAAGCCATAGCATATTGGCACTTTCCAGCTCTCCCATTGGTTGTGCTGGGTGCTCCATCAGCCACTGGCCCATCAACCACCACTCAAGAGTACTTGTGTGCCATTGGCTGAGTGCTGGGTTCACTCTTCTCCCCCGCCCACTGCTGGCTTGGCCACTCTTCCCTGTCAGAATAAACTGGCAAAACGGCTGTCTCTCCTGATGAAGATGCTCCTCCTGCTTGGCTCCTCCATGGATGGCTGGCTACTGAGGTGAGCCACCAGCCATCAAACAATTATCTTCTCCTCTTGCTGTGGGGCTCACTTTCTCATCAGGGGCTGTTGCTAGGCAACCAAGCTTGGTTCTGTCAGTAAAAAGACTGGGGCAGGAGGCCCTTTCAAGGCCTACTTTGGCCTTTGTGGGGAACTCATTGGGGCCAGTCCTGACTAGGGTTGCCAACTCCAGGTTGGGAAATACCTGGAGATTTTGTGGTGGAGTCTATGAAAGCCAGAGTTTGGGGAGGGGAGAGGCCTCGGCTGAAAAGAATGTCATACAGTCCTCCCTCCAGAGCAGTTATTTTCTCCAGGGGGAGAGAGATCTGTTGTCTGGAATCAGTTGTGATACCAGGCGATCTTCAGGGGCCGGTCCGTAGGTACCGATCAGTGCCAATCGGTCGGTGTAGACTGAGATCCATCGGCATCGGAATTGTGTCAGTTGAGGGAGAGGCCATCATGTTCAATCGAAGCGGACTCCAATAAGGCCACCTGGAGTCTTGCTGCTCTGTTCTTTTGAGTCTGGTTCAAAAATTTAGCACCGTGAATGCAGGAGTTTGGCTGATGTGATTCCCCGAGGCAAAGGAGGTACAGAGAGTGTCCACCCGGAGGCACTAATCTGGGCCCACACTGGGTGCAGCACTTGGAGAAAAAAAATCCCCTCACAAGTAGAAGTTCCCAGGCCAGAGCAGATCAACATGGTGGTCAGAAGGAACTGTCAGGATACTGGGGGCCCGCCCCCTGAGCATGCGTGCTGGAGGCCTGCGCATGCCTGAGGGAGGGGCCCCAGATTTCCTCAAGAGCTTGTTAGAAGTTTCCCAGATTGGGGTCAGCGCAAGCGCCTAATCCCATTGGTGTAATGCATAGAGACCATGACGAAGATCAGTGTGGTGTAGCAGTTAGCGCTTCAGAGCAGGGTCTGCCAGACCCAGACTCTTGATGTGGAAGCTGAGTGGGTGATTTCAGACCAGTCACAGACTTTCAGCCTAACCTACTTCACAGAGTTGTTGTGCAGATAAAAAGGGGGAGGGGAGAATGATGTAAGTTGCTTTGGTCCCCACTGTGGAGAAAGACTGTACTTTTCCTAGGCAGTGGCTGCAGAAAGGGGGAGGAGATGGAAAGCTGAAGTCAAAGTGGCAGATAAAGGTAGCCTGATGGTTGGCTTGGAAGGAGCTAGGGTTGCCAACTCCAGGTTGGGAAATTCCTGGAGATTTGAGGGGTGGAGCCTGGAGAGGGTGGGGTTTGAGAAGTGGGACCTTAGATAGGTAACAATTCCATAGACTCCAGCTTCCAAACCAGCCGTTTCCTCCTGGTGAACCATTGTTGCCAATCTCCAGGTGAGGGCTGGAGATCACTCAGAATTACAACTGCTCTTCAGATGGCAGAGATCAGTTCCCCTGGAGAAAACAATGGACTCTGTGTCATTATATCCTGCTGAGGTCGCCACAGCAAATTGATGCTGAGTGCCCAAGGCCAAGGCACCCGCCCAGAGCCTCTTTCTAGAGCTCATTGTATTTATTTTCACAACGGACTTTATTCCTAGTTTCACATAATGTGCAAAACAAAAATTTTAAGGGGGCCATTTTTACAAAGGAACTGCAATGCTAATATAATAAAAGCATAGGAGCGCGACCTACAAGGGATAGTGTTATAGTCTACTGCAATGTTTATTGTACATATCATCTTCCCTTTTTTACTGCAAAGCATGCACATGAAAGCTTATACCCAGAATTAAACTAAAAAGGGTTCCAGAGGAGATCCGGGAAATTACAGGCAAGTCAGTCTGACATCAATACCGGGTAAGTTGGTGGAAACTGTTATTAAGGAAAGAATCAGTAGGCATGCTGATGAACAAAAACTATTGAGGCAGACTCAGCATGGGTTCTGTAAGGGATGATCTTGTCTCACTAACCTGTTAGTGTTCTTTGAGGGAGTAAACAAACATGTGGACAAGGGGGACTCAATAGATGTTGTTTACCTTGACTTCCAGAAAGCTTTTGATAAAGTTCCTCATCAAAGGCTCCTAAGTAAGCTCAATAGTCACAGGATAAAAGGACAAGTTCCCTTGTGGATCAAAAACTGGCTAATCAATAGGAAACAGAGAGTGAGTATAAATGGGAAATTTTCTCAGTGGAGGGTGGTAAGCAGTGGGGTACCGCAAGGATCAGTACTCGGTCTGATGCTTTTTAATTTGTTCATTAATGATTTGAAGTTGGGAGTAAGCAGTGAAGTGACTAAATTTGTGGATGACACAAAGTTGTTCAGGGTGGTGAAAAGCAGGGAGGATTGTGAGGCACTCCAAGGGGATATGTCGAGGATGGGCGAGTGGACGTCACCATGGCAAATGGGGTTCAATGTGGCCAAATGCAAAGTGATGCACATTGCAGAGAATGACTAAGAGAGATCTTGGAGTCATAGTAGATAACTCACTGAAAATGTCGAGACAGTGACTGCAATAAAAAAGGCCAATGCTATGCTGGGGATTATTAGGAAGGGAATTGAAAACAGATCAGCCAATATCATAATGCCCCTGTATAAATCAATGATGCAACCTCATTTGGAATACTGTTACCACACCTCAAAACAGATATTATAGCATTGGAAAAAGTGCAGAAAAGGGCAACCAGAATGATAAAAGGGTTGGAACACTTTCCCTATGAAGAAAGGTTAAAGCGCTTGGGGCTCTTTAGCTTGGAGAAACGACGGCTGAGGGGTGACATGATCGAGGTTTATAAGATTATCCATGGGATAGAGCAAGCAGAGAAAGAAGTACTTTTCTCCCTTTCTCACAATACAAGAACTCGTGGGCACTCAATGAAATTGCTGAGCAGTCGTGTTAGAACAGATAAAAGGAAGTACTTCTTCACCCAAAGAGTGATTAACACATGGAATTTACTGCCACAGGAGGTGGTGGCGGCTACAAGCATGGACAGCTTCAAGAGAGAATTAAATAAACATATGAAGCAGAGATCCACCAGTGGCTATTAGCCACAAGGTATAGATAGGAACTCTTGGTCTGGGGCAAGCAATGCTCTATATTCTTGGTGCTTGGGGGGGGGGCAACAGTGGGAGGGCTTCTAGTGTCCTGGCCCCACTGCTGGACCTCCTGATGGCACCTGGTATTTTTGGCCACTGTGTGACAGAGTGTTGGACTGGATGGGCCATTGGCCTGATCCAACATTGGCTTCTCTTATGTTCTTAAACTTTGTTGGCCTTAAATGTGCCACTGGAGTCAAACTTTGTTTTATTGCTTCAGACCAACATGGCTACCCACCTGAGTCTATCCCCTACTTCTGTAACCCTCTTTGCATTGCTTTCCACTTCTGTAATCCTACCAGCATTGTTTATTGGAGGTCTTTGCTGCCTGAATGAGTTTTCATGTTTTGTAATCTGTCTTGAGCCTCAGTGAGAAAAGCAGACTAAAAATGAAGCTTAATAATAATCAATCACTTGCTATCTGATTTCTTTAACTGGAGGTGCCAGGGCTGAACATAGGATCTTCTACATGCAAAACAGATGCACCACAACTAAGCCATGCCCCCTCCCCAAATTTCACAGTCTTATTTTGACCATCTGCAACACTTATTTCACTCTACTGCCCAATATATGATCCCTTTGGTATTAATTCCCGCCTTGCCAAAAAACTTCAAGCCTCAAATGTACCTCAATGTCTATAGTATGCGGATCTTCACCCTGCTAAACCTCACAGCTCCCAGATCTACTTTAACTGATGTAGTCCTCTTCCACCCTATTCCCAATATTTAAATGCAGCTTTTAAAGAAGATTTTAGCCATTTAAACTTATACAAGCATAAGCCTCATCAGGAAGGGTTAATATAATTCAATTCAGTGGATGTCTGAGAAGGTGTGGTAGCTCTGTTCCTAACAGAGTAGCTTGAATGAAGCTAGGAAAAGCCAGACAAGACAGTATCCTTTAGGATGCTACTGATTTGCTTTTGCAGCTCATTGCTGCTTACAAGAGAATGCCACGGGCTGTATCTGAAGATGCAAGTATGGCAGTTGCATTAAAGGCAGGATTTGTTTACACATTAGAACTTATAAGCACACTTGTCATAAACCTGGGAGCAACAGAAATTATTCTTTTTTCTAAACTGGCTATTGTACAAAAAGCGTCTCTTAACACTCATTTAAATATACACAATGGATTCAAAGTCACCTCTTCCTGAAGTCTGCCATCTCGTAAGGTGGGGGGTATCCCAGGATGCTTTGCTGCCAAGAGTTCCATCAGGTTATGTGTTGAATGAAGCCTCTGTGTGTCGGTAAAAGGCAAACTAAGTTTAGCACATTACGGCAGCAACATACCAACAACAATTTAATCTATTGGATCCCAGCACCAAGGCAATATTTGCAGGCCCAATGGCATTGAAATAAGTAACCCTTTTAACTGTATTTTGAAGTTATGGCTGTATTATCAGAGGTAAACATGGCTATCAGTATTCAACATAACAGAAGATGCAACAAAGAGAGAACAGTAACTTTTTAATAGTTTCAGGTCAAACCAGAAGAAACTAAGCCATAAACCAGCCTTGCAGTTAAACATTTGTTCATACCCTCTCCCCCATTTCACAAGAAGGAGAGACTACTGTGTTTCCAGGTTGGGGCAACACAGTCGAACACTGCACATTGTCTCCCCTTCCTGATGCACTGAGATTGCCCACAGTCATGTGAACTGAAGTGGGGAAAGAGGAAGATGGGCAGCTATCCTGGGTAGCAGCAGACTGACCCCTTAAACCATGCAAAGTCAATATAACCATAAAGCAGTAATCAGAAAAGGATGTACAGTTTACTATTAGAACCTGAACACAAATAATCTCATAACAGCATACAATTTTTGTCATTTCAGGCTAAAGAACCTGAAATAAGATTACTTTCGATTACTTTTACCACTGCAGAAAGCAAACTAAATGCATCTCCTGTCCAGACCCGGATCAGCCCATATCTGCATAATCTCAATGCTTCCAAACCAACCAGTGGATAAAATGGTCACTTAGAGGTGATCATAACAATTACATTGACGGGAAGCAAATCTGACCACTTCTATTGCAGCCTTTTACAGTAGAACTTCTATCACCACAACCATCTCGTTCTACTTTATTATACTCTAAATCCAATCACATCAGTGGTGTCATACAATGTGTGTGTGTGTGCGTGTAACATACATTGCAGCAGTAACTGCTCACTGCTAATTATACTATTAATGGCACACCACTGATTCTTGGACCCTGAATTAACAGAATAAATATACTCACTTAAGAAGTTTGCAATTATAAATCACAATTCATATTTACAAAATACACACAAGCAGGGACCTGACAGTTCCTTTTCTTAGTTCCTGTTAACTCATAAATGATACTATACGTGTATGTTTTGCTTTAGAAGTCCTGAGTTAACCTCTTATGGAGAACAGCAGGTGGCACTAATGTAAAATGAATGAGTCTGAAGTACAAAAATATATACCTGGTGACAATAAGGCAATAAATAAAAAGGAAATAATGTCCCCAGGACTGTCAAAGTCTTTGCACTGGTTTAAAAAGCAGTTTCAGAGCTTGTGTACATACTTGCAATGAATCAGTTTTGAGCTTTTCTTTGTGCTCTTCAGAGGAACGCAGCACTTCTCTATACAATTCAGCTGCCAATGCATATTCTCCTGAAAAATGAGAATAGTTTAGGCTAGATCAATGGGATTTCAATGTGCCAGATGTCCAATTACCTTCAAGTAGATGTACAGTGCCATAAGGGCTTTGTTTTAAGCAAGCTCTTAATTATAAATATCTGTGCTTCACTCATGTCACAAAGGAGCTTATACCATGGAATAAATTCCACTGTGAAAACAGAGATTGAAAAGTTCTTAATATGAATTTTAATTTCAGTAGAGGCAGGAATGTCTTTTCTTAATTTCCTTTCATAAGAGATGCAAATAATTTTTCTGGCAGGCATTTAACCAACTCTTTTTTGTTTTTACTGCTGACAATTGCCTTGTTTTGTATTCATATGTCTTCTATTTAATTTTCTGTGGGCAATGTTGATTATTATTATGCATTTTATGGAGCTCTGAAAACCACTCTGATCATTTCAAAAAGTGTATGTATGTGTGTGAGAGATTAACAAACTCTAGTAAGTTTCAATGTAATTAAAATATTTTTTGTTGACTTAACAAAGGACTATAAATATTAAAGTGGCATGGGAACAAGTGTAAACAGTCCTGTGTTAGTCCTAAATATTTCTTATGACAACACAGAATTTTTTGCTCCACTATACAAAACACATAGCACATGGTCTATATTTAGCAACACAGTTATGTTTTCCCCCTCCTTCAAGATGTTCTTTCAAACAGGGCAATTCTTGTTTCCCTCTCTGCTGGTCAGTGCCAGAAGCATAATATAACTTTATCAGCTGCTGCCAACTCAAAATGAATTCTGTTATTTAAAAGAATAATTGCAAGGGTGTAAAGAAGCCATTTTTAAAAAGCTTTGCTTGAGGGGGCTAATTGAACAGTGAGCTGCAGAGACCAATAGTGTCTCACAGTCAGATAGTGTTGCATACTTTTAAGAATATACTAAATTATCAAAACCAACATACTGCAGATTGAAATCTAAATTATATACAGCTGGAACTCATTCCTGGAATGAACTTTTATTGGTATTTTATTATTTGGTCTGAATTAAGAAATAAAAAAGCTTTAAGAGACTTATGAAAAAGAGAAACGGCTATATTAATCATCAGTAAGAAACTAATGCAAAACACACTAGCTTGGGTATAGGGAACCACGGTGGAGTTCTACTCACAGAATGTGGCTTTCCTGCTTCTCCTGTCCTACTGCAACCTGGTGTGCCCTCCCCTGAAAGTTGGACATCTGCATTTCGGGGAACCCTTGGGAACAGCACAGTATGTAGCAGCGGTAGGAGAACTGACAGGAATAGTTGCCTCTGACCTTGCCTGGAAAGGAGCATCCTTCTGATTGCTCAATGGCTGGCTTGGATCAAGTCACTAGCATAAGTTACTTTTTTTAAAAAATACACCAACCGTGTTCAAGATGAAGCTAAGTTCTTGCCATCAAGACCAAATCACTACCAGCTACACATTCTGGAATATTCATATCAGGATGCTGTAGCCAGCCTTGCAGCCTATTACTGGAGGCATCTGAGATGAATCAAATAAGATTGAATTGACTAATTTCTGAAGAAAGTGTACTTAATCTTAATACTAGCTGAACACATGCACAAGGTATACCCTGAACTATGTTGCATTCATTTTACCTTTAATTATGTGAATACCAGCTAAGCCATTCAGAGCACAGACGAGTTGCCTGTGAGCTTCCTCACATTCTGTTCGACATTTTTTCTGCAGTGATGTTAGAAGCTCCTCCATAGTCATTGTGCTGGAAGAGAAAAAACAAACGTGAATTGAGGAAATGCATGCTATTCCAGAGATCATAAGAGAACATACATTGGCCCCGGTCACACGGGCAGGATCTGCCCGCCTTAAAAACATACTTGATAGGGCAATAAATGAAACCGCTTCCAACTGCTAATATTTGAAAATGCTGTTCTACTGCTAATCTTTAATAATCATTTTTAGCAAGTTGTTGCCAATTATTATGCAGAAGGAGTATGGATACTGCTTTTATTCAGACACATTACATGTAAATGATCAGAGAGGTGGCAGGAGGCTACAGTGACTGCTGAGAGGAAAGTGGTATGACTAACTAGGACCAATGTAGCATGAGATTATAGTGAGAAAAAGAGTAAAAAGGAATCAAAGTTCTTACTTTAGTACAAGAGCTGAAAAGAATTTAGGAAGGTTATGCTCTAAGAAAGATATAGATTTATTAATAGGCCTGAGATCATTCAGTCTTCAAAAGCAAGCACTTTTGAGCTCTGCCTTTCCTGGATAAAAGATTGCCTGGGGACCCCAAATATGATCTCTACTGAGAAACAGAAAGATATAAAAGCAACCACAAACTAGTTTGATAATCACACAAAGGTCTGATAGAGTTAACGGCTCCCTGTTCCGGTCATCTTTTTTTCCTATTAGTCAAAATTCCTAGCACTTGGAAGTCTTTTTTGTATGTGCACAGGAACACAAAAGATACCCATGAGCTCTTTCATTTTCCAGGTCTAAGAATGGCTGTTGATCTGAAAAGAAAAGTGCATGGAGACAGCCTTTTTTTAACACGGTGCTTTTTATAGGAACTACTTGTTTTGTTGCTGTACTTTTCCCACTGCAGTTGCTATGGGACTGCCACCCATGAACATTCCACTGGAATTTACGGAGTTCTTGGACACTTAAGGCTAGAGCTGCTACATTTTACCTATACACGCCTTAAACATGCAGCAATGCTAATATGAAAAGGGCTAAGGTAAATGTGTGCTATTGCTCCCCCCTAACCAGCAAAAAATACATGTTGCTACCAATGTTCCCTCTAAGCTGTGGAGTCTTGTGAGCAAAAATTCCACTTTGTGAGCTACGGGCATTAAAGCTGTGAGTGAGTGATTGGGCTGCTGCATACATTAGTTTGCTCTGGCGCCCTCCTTCCTGAGCTAAGGCAAAAATCTGTGAGCCGGAGGCTAAAAAACTGTGAGCTAGCTCACACTAACTCAGCTTAGAGGGAACAGTGGTTGCTACTATTAACAGTTCTGAAGCCATCAGAGTATAAATGGTCAGCAACAACAAATTTCCTACTGAAAGTATTTCATCTGCAGGAGCAGAGTGTGGAAACCAGTAATTTGTAGGGTTTAAAAGCATTAATTGATTAATCAGCATTATTATTTCTTTGTTACAGATCAAACTGTGAATTTTTAATTGGGTCTTAATTGATGCTGGGTACTGTGAGAGATTATTTGACACTGCTGGCTTTGTTGTAAACAGTTGAGTCAGACAATTCAGTAAGTTATTTGGGTTATTTAGTTGACAGAAAATTACTATGGTACACGAAATAACCTCAAAATATCTAAAATACAGCCCATTCTAATGGAAATGATGCCTACTTCAAAGGGACACCTGCACTCCAGTGAATAAAAATAGCACTGCCTTTTTTAAATATAATTTTTATTGAGTATATATTTCATATTTCATAAAAGTAATTCATATCCTTATATATCATACTCTCGTTCATGTTTTAAACAGAAAAAAATAAATTGAGGTTACATTCCATCTACACAACCGACAAACCAAACCCAATCCCAATTTAGTTTGTATCCTCTTCTTTTTCTTATTCCCTAATCCCACCCACTTATGAAACCACCATACAACTCCCTCTAGTCACGTTCCAATCTTTAATACATCCTTTGGGTCTTCAACGAATTATTGCTCATTCTTCTAACTTCTATTCACTCAGTCTTTATTGTTGTTCTACCTACTTCTGTACCTAACAAAGAAAGCTGGACAGGGTTGTCTTTGGTACTGGGGTCTGAAGAGGAAACCCCTTCAGCAAGAGGATAACCGATTAAACCCTGTCAGCAGGAGAATGTCCCACCTCTCTGCTACTAGAGGTCTTGGGGAGAGCACACCCTTCCCCTCCTTGCCATGCCCACTGGTTATAACACTTCTACTTCTATATTATTGTCACTTTGTGTGCTTTTACTAAATAATTACCACTTAAAATATAATTCTAAATGCCCTACTTATTTAATTGCTTTCAACCTAGACTATTATACTATTTGCCAAAACAAACTGTCTCCTTTCAGGTGTCTCCGTCTGTTTGTTTGATCACTGCATCTAATAGCTTCTTCCCAGTGCACTCGTTGTGAGCTGTGAAACTTCTGCCATTTCAATTGACCACTAGGTAGCCTAATGCAAGCCATCTATATTGAATTCCATGTTCTCTCAGTGTCTTAACTGTTTCTCGCAGCTCGTGATAAGTATCTCGGCTGGGACGTCAGCAAACAAGAAAACAATCGTGTCTTCAAGGCACAGTCCCTCTTTTCCCCTTGCGATCTTAAAGAGTTTGTTTTTGGTCTGTACCTCCATTAACTCAATTAGAATATCTGTTGTGACATCTGGAGGAGCTCTTTTTGAGACATTTAAACGAAAGGCAGTGGTGATTATTCTTTCTGAAATCTGTTTCCCCTGCTGAATGAAGTATCTGCCGCAGCCATATATTTAAAGATGCAGTAAGATCTTCTGCTTTGGAGAAGTTCACTGAGACTCCATGAAGTTTGGCCTTCCTTTCTCTTAATTTAGTTTCTTGGAGTATGATTCTATTTTTGGCCCAAGCCTCAAATTCCTTTACCTCCTTCATTTTGTCTGCTGTTTTTTCCGCACTCTGGTACGCTGCTTCAGCTTTCTTCTCCGTCATCTTCAATGCTGTGGTGAGCTCATCAAGTTTCTTATTTATTGGCTCAATTATTTGTTTAAGTTGGCAAAATTCTTTTTTCAATTGTCCAATGTCCCCACTCAGAGTCTTTATTTCATTTTTAAGTTCATCTCTGTCAGAGCATGAAGAATCATAGTCTGGTAACTTGGGTCAGAATTGCTTCCTCCCATCGCCATATCCTCCGGCAGAGACATCTCTTAGTCTTCTGAGTCTTCAGAATCTGTATTTGCCTTCCTTGGGGGTCTGTAGGGGGGACTTTTGCTCCCTTCTTCCCCCTAGTCCCTCCCATACCCGGCATTGAAGTTTGTTTATAAATTGGTTTTGTTTTTTGAGAGCAATTTTGATATTCCTCAGTGGGAATAGCAGGAGTGTGGGAGGGATGCAGCCAGCCGGAAGCTCAGTCGCCATGCCCCCCTTAGTTGGGCAAATAGCACTGCCTTTAACAGTAAAGGAAAATGGATATACCAGTCAGCAGACCTCCAGTACTGTCCCCCCCACCCAACATATCATCGCCAACATCTGCTACTCTAAGTACATGCTATGGAGTCAGACCTGTGTCAGCATCAAGATGGAAAGGTCTGGACACATATGGAAGCTACTTAGAACCAGATCTGTGGTCTAGCAAACCTCAAATTGGCAAGAAAATCTCAGACCCCTCTCACCATAAACCTTTCCGGGGATCTCCTCTACTAAAGATACCCAGGAACTGGCAGCAATGTTGCAATGGAGATAATATATATATTTGTGGAGAATACAAGGACAGGTGAAAGGCCATGGACTCCAACAAGATAAATCTACTTGCATAATTTAGCTCTTTGTATTTCTTTCCACTACTAATTCTCTCAGAATATATTATTTAAAACTAATAGTTAAAAGAAGTTAAATTTAAAGGATGATGGTGTTTCAGTTCAGCACATTGGTAAAAACGGGTTGGAGCACAGTAGCTGTTATGGATCTGTCCTGCCAGCTCCCTGTCTCCCCAAGGCCTCCAAAAAGCACTGGAGACTGCAAGACCTGCATGGACAAAAAGCAACTGAGGCAGGCAATCTGCCCCGAGGAGGAGGAATTCAGTGAAACTGCCCTAGTCTTTCTCTTCTGCCAGCAACTTTTCCACCGGCACAAAAAGAAAATAGGCCAATTTCATCTAGTTTCTGCTCCACATTACAGCTCCATAAATCATGTGCTTTTGGTTCACAAGCATCTTGTAACCTCCAGTATCTACTTTTTAAAGAACTTGGGCTTGCTGAGGGAGGTGGTGGCAGCTACAAGCATGGACGGCTTCAAGAGTGAATTAGATAAACACAAGAAGCAGGACCCACGACACTTGTAGGGTGGGTGTATTCCCCGCAGCTCCCAGGCTGCCAAGGCTTCTCCCCGCCACCGCCACCCACAACAACAACAGTGGCAAGCCCTGTGTGGCTGTGAGCCGTCAGGCCCACCAGGCTTCTCTCCCCCTCCACGGCCGCAGCAACAACGGGCTTAGCTCCTGGTTGCGGGGCCTGCCAGGCTTCTCCCCGCCGTCTCCGACAGTGGCAATGGCTGTGGCTCCTAGCCGCCACCCCCACCGCCAAGGCTTCTCCACCCCTGCTGCCACCGCCAGCACCAACCGCGGTGAGCCCTGCATGGCTCTGCCACAGATCCCAGGGGTAAGTGCGTTCTCTGCGCATGTGCAGGGAATGCTTTTTTACTTTTGGGGGGATTTAAGTATACCCCCTATAGTTTTTTAAACTTTTCAAATTTTCTGCACACCTGGAGACTGCCCCAAGTGTGAAGGAAAATCTCTATGCCCCCTATGTGTGGATTTAGATATCCGCACAGAGGGGGCAACTTGGCTATTAGATATATAGATATGGAGCAGAGGTCCGTCAGTGGCTATTAGCCACAAGATACAGATAGGAACTCTCAGTCTGGGGCAAGTGATGCACTGTACTCTTGGTGCTTGGGGGGGGGCACAGTGAGAGAGCTTCTAGTGTCCTGGCCCCACTGATGGACCTTCTGATGGCACCTGGTATTTTTGGCCACTGTGTGACAGAGTGTTGGACCGGATGGGCTACTGGCCTGATCCAACATTGGCTTCTCTATGTTCTTATTTAAGGGTTGGTGGAAAAGATCTGCATCTATGAGCACCTTCTGCTTGCAGTTCATGTGATCAGACCCATGAACTCCAATCACCACCACCTTTTACAGTTAATCTGGTGGAGAACCAAAACCTCTGCTAGCTGTATTTGAGTGTCTCATCTGTTCTCCCTTATATAGAATATATACAGCCTTTGCATGAGTACATGGTGCTTACATAGTGCATGTGAGTAGTTATGAAAGCACAACTTCAAGAACAGAACACTCTACAATTGCTAGAGTCCTTGCTTAGAACACCAATGTACTAAAGAATTAATGCAGGTGTGTCTCCTTCATGTATTGATTTTAGAATGGTTTTAGGATGGTTACCACCACAGTAAATAAATATGAAAAGTACAGATCCACTTTAAGGAACAATTAACCTTTTCTGCAGAGGTAAGAATTCTCCACGAACAGCTTGCGGATGACAGCAGGCTTGTCTCAGGCGTAACAAAGGGTACAAAATAGAAGCAACTGTCCTCCTATCCAGGCTGCTAAGTTTTAGGGACCAATCAGAAATCTTCCTGAATTTTGCCAGAGCATCCTGGCAGCACACCTCATGCTGACGATGATAAAAGTGTCTCTCCACAGGAGAAAAGTGAAGCCAGTGTGTATCTTCTGTCTGAGCAGGAATCTGAATCTAACCATAAAGGAAACAATAAATAAACAACTGAAACTGTAGGTGAAAAAATGTTATCCTTGAAAATCATCTTAGAACATTAAGTGTTTACTTGGTCAATCACGTCCTTCTTTGCTGACCTCCACATTATCTTGGCTATGAAGCTGTAGAGAGGCTGGGGTTTTTTCCTGCAGTAAGGACGATACAGAAGCTGATCCCACCAATATTTTACCCAGTAAGGATCAGCCCCAAGAAAAAGCACTAGTCCATATAGATCTGTATAGAGGAAGAGCGTTTTTTTTTTTAATACATGCAAGTTTGTGATAAATATTTTAAATAAAGTGCTGACATTCAAAAATCCAGTTTATAAAGATCAACTTAGCTCATCATTCTGAAAAGGTAAATTATCTCAAATCCCACTTTCTTTTGGGAATGGGGAAAAACAGTGAAACTGAATGGCTGCTACACAGCCAACAAAAATACAGAAGACCTCCCAGTATACAGCAATCAAAGAACACAAACTGGGGAAGTCGCTATCAAGTGACCAACAAAGGTTCAAAAATTCAGGTCCAAAGATTAAATATAGGTCCAAAGATTTACGAAGAGTCCAGCTTCAACTTCGTTTCGAAGAAAGACTTCAGAAGTGATGAACTATAAAAAATATACAGTATATACGCATGATCTTATAAATAACAACCACATAGCAACATAAAGAATTATCTACTTACCTGAATAATAAGAAATAAGTTCACACTACTTGGTGGTAAAGAGTTGATTTGTTTTTGTGCAGTTATCAAATTATTTATTAATTTATATATATTTGTAAGCTCATGCATGTGTACTGTATATTTTTCAAAGTGAATCACTTCTGATGAAGTCTTTCTTCGAAACAAAGTTGAAGCCGGACTCTTCGTAAATCTTTGGACCTGTATTTAATCTCTGGACCTGAATTTTTGTCATTGTACTATTTTGGTCTTCATATTTGATAATGTATTCTGGATATTTGGTATTATTTAATGTATCTTTTCAATATATTTTCTAAATAATTATCTGCACTGTTCTTTGATTGCTACACAGCCAAGTCTCTACCAATTGTTAAAATAAACTGAGTGTTTCTTTTCAAATACACACATTCAGCCAGCAATTCATCTACAGCACTGATATTTTCCAAAAACATGTGCTAGATCACAAATTTAACTATGACTCCCCCTAACCTAAAAAACAGAAGAGCAGTGTTTGCACACACACAAACAAAAATACTGACAGAGATACTGTTACACTATTTCATGAGATGACTGTGTGACAACCGGGCTGGAAAAGCCTTGGAGCAGAAAGCATGCCTGGAATGTTTTACACATCAACTCCACCTGCCTATCAGCTGGCCAATAGTAGCATGGAGGCTTGGGAGCAAAACTATAATTTAGAGAGTGTTGAGCATCAGAGGGAAAAAAAATGGGGTGAGGAAATTCTCCAGTTCAAGCTTCTAATAATAACCTGGAAAAGGAGATAAGAATCTAGATCAAATTTCTCAATTGTTTATTTACCTATAGTCTTCCCATAATTAGGGAGCACCAACTTATACAGTAGAACTGTGTGCTTTGAAATGTAGATGTTCTTTACAATTCCTCCTTATTGAAAACTAAAGTAACGTAGGAGGAGGCACTATTCCTTCAGGCCTTTCAAAAGGAAGTCTGTGGCTATCTGTTCTTCTCTGAAACCAGAGATTGGTGCCTTTTAGAATTACTGTGCTAAAGGCAGTGGCTATTTATTCTGTATTAGTTTGCTGTCTTTCTGATTAGGTGATATTTTTACTGGTTTCATGGTTTCAGTGGTAACTGGTGACTTAGAATTTTTAATCAATATGTTTTAAGTTGTGTGAACTAATAAAATAAATTGATAGTACCAAGTATTTATATCCAAGGCTGCTTTTGTCTTCTCAAACAGCAAGCCCCCATGCAATAGCAACTTTCTTTAGAAATGGAGGGGACCTCTCAAAAGCAGGTTGTGATATGGTGTAGAAGACTGCTATTCCAAAGAATAAAGTTAAAAATTCTATTCTTAACTAGTTTTTTGAGCCTGACCACACTTCTGTGTGAGACTAGAGGACTGACTGCTCATACAGATTGTTCAGAAGTGACCTTGGACAACAGTATCCTTGATGTTTTACCATTCAAAACTACTGTTTACTCATTGTCAGAGGGAAAAGATGAGCTGCCTCATTCACCTTCCAATCCTCGCTGCACAGGTGTGCCACTGACACACCAGCGATTGATTCCACTCAAACGGAGAGCCATTTCTGCAGCCTAATAAAAGATGACAAAATATAAGGAAAGTCCACAAGAGCTAGGAAAGAAGGTTGCCTCATGGTGTCATCAAGTATACGATAAAAGACAGAACTGTAACACTTATAACTAGTCCTCATCTTTTTAAACACTTCTTAAACATCCTATGTTAAGACAATTTTAAATTCAGCACCTTGTGGACAGTAAAGTGGACTCATGTGGGGAAGTTTATAGCTGTATTAAGAGCTATGACTAGATTGTGACTACCTGCTTCAGCTATAGTGAAGACATCCAAGTAGAAAGGTGACTCAGTGAAGGTCAGAGTTTCCCTGAAGGTTGCATGGCCCATAAGCAGAGACGCAGCAGTGTATACTGTTATGGTTGAAACAGCTTATCTAATGAGCTGCAAGATCTGAACAGAAGTACTGAAACTGCATACACAACCACCACCATCCCAAATTAGAGCCCTTTCCTTTCCAGTCTCCTAGCATAGTCTTTTGTCTTTGGAATCAGCTTTTCCAGTATGGTCTTTTGTCCTCAGTTCTTCCTTCCTTCTGTCCCCTCCACACCTTGTCCCTAGGTTCCCACTGCTCAAGCCCTCCATCTCTGCCTCCTCTTCCTTTCTTCTTTGGATCCCTTTCTTCATCATTTCCCACTCTGCTTCCCAGGTGTCTGACTAAACATATTTTCTTCTTGACAGTGAAGTGTTCAGTGGGAAATATTCATCACACAGCCCTAAATAGCTTCTCTTTAGTCAATGCAGCGTCTAGACCCAAGGGCAGACCCTGTGCCTCTTTAGATGGGCATTAAACTGACTAACATCTTGCTTTAAACTATGAAGTGGTGCAAAAGACATGATGACCTAGTTCTTTAAACTGTCAGAATACATTATGCTAAGTGATTGGGGTTTTTTTTAAAAAAGGACAGTACTTCATAGCCAGTCAAACCTCCAACAGGGAAAACATTTAACAGCCAGCACCTCCAAGGGAAAATAGATCATTAGTCACTTCTGAAGGATGAACAAGGGCAAATTTACATCCCTGTGTGCTTTAGGCAATGCAAGTAAGCTTCTCATTTGTATTTTCACTTTAATGCTTCTCACGTTCAACTGAAGCATACCCAAGAGAGTCTCTCTCACCTTTGCTGTAGTGCATTCTACCATTTGTGCTTCATCCAGACAAATTCGCCACCACTCCACTGCTACCAAGGGGCTCGGAATGGCCATATACCGCTTCTGGTTTCTGAAACGGCGGCCATCTTCACTATTGCTGTGAGGAATGTCCACATAGTTCAGCTCACTACGAAGGACATCATAAGTGGTAATCACTACTTCCTGCTCTGCTAAGATGTGAGGCTGCAGGAAACCATGTTTCTTTACTCCTTGATAAACCTATAAGAATGTTTGCACAAAGCACAATGGTGTAAATGACGATAATTAGGAGGTTTCCTAGTTGTGGGGGAGGGCAGACAGTCCACTGATGACTATTTCCTGTTTTACAAGTATATTTTAATAATATGATGAAAGCTTTGAGTAGAAATCACTGAGTAAACATGGGTTAAAAATGCAGTTCTCTGAGAGTTGATGTATTCTACATTGTTTCAGATGTTCACGACAGAGAAGATTTTAACAAAGAAAAATAAGTCACCATCCACAATTAATGGCTCTGTATGTCTTAAAGAACAACTTTGAAAAAAGTAGTAACTGGATAAAAAATTGACAGAGAAAGCATAGCAGAAAGCATGTTGGACACAACAGATTCATGACAGAAAAAGCAGTCCGCTTCCAAATATCCTAAAATAAATAAACACAACACTGTAGATTTAATCCCATTGTATAGCTCAACTACCAAAATCGGTCTGCACTGGATTATTTATGATGCTAAAACAAACTAGTCAATCTCAGAAACTGAGCTACATTTTAGTTAACATTATTACTACTACTACTATTTATTTATTTATTATTGCCCCATCCCAGCTTGCGCCGGGCTCTGGGTGATGTACAGAAGAGGCACAAAGCCGTAAAACAAATGTACAAAACATTGAAAATTCAAATATATAAAAACAGAATGACAATTTGAAGAAGACCAGATTAAAAGAAATCCTAGATAGCATCCTTAAAAATTACATCCCAGTTCTGGACTGCCTGGCCACTTTGTATAACCAAGATGTACAATGCCATCCTTTACAATTTCATACTTGTTATTTACAAGTATATTCACTGGCAAATGCCAAAACTTTCTGGTATTTCTACTGGCCTCCCAAAAATTCTTAAGGATTGCCATGAACAAGCACTCTTTATTATAACATTTACAAGGCAGTACTCAGATGGAAATGTATTCCCACTCCACCCACTCGGTGACTAATTGCTGTACCTAATCAAAAGCACTTTCTAAACAGCAAAATACATGCAACACTCTTTTCTATGAAACAATCTTACCAGCACTCGAAGGGAAGACGATCTTACATGCCTGTTGATCTCATCGACCCACTGGTGACATATGGAACTAGGAGAGATTATCAAAGTCGCTCCTGTGGGAACTGGTTTCATTGCTACAAGGCAATGAGGACAGTAAAAGGGCTTGATCTTCAGATTTTCTTCCTTATAGTTCACACACTCAGCATGCTGCCACAGGTGACAGTTTAGGCACTGAACACGTGCCTTGTAGTCTACTAAGCCAAGCTCCCCACAGATGCATTCAAAGCGGTAGTCAGGTGTGTTGAAAGGAAAAATGGAACCAGGGTGTTGTACAAAAGTGCTAGTGTGTCCTTGGGAGACTGGAGATGGTTCTTCTTTCCGCTCAGTAACTTCCTCAGAGTTTTTAGGAATTTCAGTAACACCACATTCATTGTCTTTGGAAATAAGCATGTTGCATTGCAAGACAGTAGACGCTAAGTCGACAGGTCTATCTTCAGCTTTCCATCTCTTTGGATCCAATTTGCTGGTTGCACAGTAATCATGTTCTTCTGCTGGCAGAGGTGATTTAAGAACATCTACAGAGGATATGTCCTTATCTTTGAATTCTTTGGTTTCATTCTTCTGTTTCTGCAAGGTTTCTTTCTGGATCTGATTTGAGTTTACTTTCTGATTTTTTTTTAAAGAAGAAAACAAATTGAAACGTAATAAAGCCAAATTACCAATACTATGACTGGCATGCAATCATCCTTCTAAGATCAGAAGGCTTCCCTGTACAGTGGCACTGCTCATTTTCTCCGCACCACCAGGAGCATTTTGAGGTGAGCATGAGGAAGGGAAACCAGAAATTCCCACACTGTGCACATAGACTGCTGAATTTGGAGATCTGGATCGTAGCCTTTGTAAAATCCAGGGTGGTGGCAGGGGATGAAGCTGAATGGAAGAGTATTCATGTTTTGGGCTTGTGTATATTTTGCATCTTTAATTATTTCTGCAAGTTTTTAAAATATGCTTTCTAAAACACTTTTTAAAAATACACCACTACTCAGTTATTTTCTCTTCTCTAATTCAGCATCATTACAGCCTAATATTGAGTTGTAGGGACCATGGCACTCCAGTCTTCACCCACCTACACTGGCTTCCAATTGGTTTCTCGGCACAATTCAAGGAGCTGGTCTTGACCTTCAAAGCTCTATAGGGTTTGGGACCAACATGAGGCCTTGCTTCAGGTGCTCCCGCCTTCTGAGATTAGGCAGGTGGCAACCTGGGAGAGGGCCTTCTCAGTCATGGCACAAAAGCTCTAGAACTCTCTCCCCAGGGAGATTAATCCTTTTTGTTTCATTTTGCATTCCCTCAATGATACCTCCTTCTTAACCAATGTTTTATGTTCTGTACGTATTTTAACTTTAAAAAAAACCTTTTTAAAAACTTGTTTTAATGAAATATGTTTGGAAGGGAAAATTATTTTAATTGTTTTATAACGTCATTTTATCACATATAATTTGTTAGCCTTATAAGGGCAGAAAGGCCAAATATAAATTTTATATTAAATAAATAAATAATGGGGGGATCCAGCCTCAATTGAGTATGATGCTCTTGTGACTGATTAATCCATGCTTGCATTATACCCAAGGACACCACTTTCCATTATATGTATTTGCTCCCACCCTCAGTCATCAAGGCTACACTCAGTTTTTCTTGGTCTAAACTAGTCAAACTTTTTTCAACCTTTTCAAACTGCCTTGGGATGATTCTGGAGACACCTTACAGCAAGATTTGGGATTACGGCTGTTAAAAAAAAGTGCAGGAAGACTTCCAGTAGAAAGGCCGGTTAAAATCTCCCATACAGCCAGTCCCACATGAATGCCATACACTCCCATTCATAATGCTTCTCCTCCCAAAGCAGCCTCAATGTAATGCTCAACACCTATACAGAAATAATAAAACCCGGCTTATTTCCTATGTGAAAAACAGTTAGCCTCCCAGCTTACCTGTTTCTTGGTTCTACTGCAAAACTTCTGTTCCTTGTAGTTTCTGCCCAACTTAAAAGAGCCTGCAAGACCATGGCCTTTGACCTGTTCTACTACCTTCTCTGCAATTAGCTTTTCCAACATTCTTTTAAGGATCCGACGGTTTCGTTGTATGTCATATTTGTATACAGCATGGACGTACTTAAAAATAGCAAAAATAGATGCTCCCTTTTTTACATTCATTTCTTTTATAGCTGTTAAGAGCATTATTCGCAAACCTGCAGAAAGGAATGAACAGATAGTAATAAAGACGCTGCAACATAATCATTATGATTAGGAACCAATGGCTTAATTGTATTTTTTATAATTAGGTCTATATTAATTTAAAATCTATTACTACAATGTTTAAATTAAGAAAAATGAATATTTGTAATAGAAGGAAACACAACCAATTTATAATCAGTGAATTGATAAATATATTTTTCTGCAGTAGATTAAATATGACAGTTCAGTAAATGCAAAGGAAAAAATAATTGGGGGGTGCTGCTAATTGCTTTGTTCATTTTGGTGTAATCTAAAAATTACATTCACCTTAGAAGGAAATCTTCAGAAAAACTGGGCCAATTCACTTTTTATGTTGTTGTTGTTCAGTCGCACAGTTGAGTCCGACTCTTCGCGACCCCATAGACCAGCTCCCGCCAGGCCCTCCTTTCTTCCGCTGTCCTCTGAAGTTGGCTCAATTTCATGTTCTTTGCCTCTATGACACTGTCTAACCATCTCATCCTTTGCCGTCCCCGTCTTCTTTGACCTTCAATCTTTCCCAGCATCAGGGTCTTCTCCAGTGAGTGCTCCCTTTTCATTTGGTGGCCAAAGAATTTGAGCTTCAGTTTCATTATCTGGCCTTCCAGGGAACAGTCAGGGTTAATTTCTTTTAGGATTGACTGATTTGATCTTCTTGCAGTCCAAGGGATTCTCAAGAGTCTTCTCCAGCACCATAGTTCAAAATAATCTATTCTTCGGCGCTCGGCCTTCCTTATAGTCCAACTCTCGCAGCCATACATGACTACTGGGAATACCATTGCTTTGACCATGCGGACTTTTGTTGGCAGGGTGATGTCTCTACTTTTTATCATGCTGTTTAGAGGTTCGCCATCGTTTTCCTCCCAAGGAGCAGGCATCTTTTAATTTCATGACTGCTGTCACAGTCTGCGGTGATCTGGGATCCCAGGAACATGAAGTCTGTCACTACTTCCACGACTTCCCCTTCTATTTGCCAAGGAGTGATGGGGCCAGATGCCATGATCTTAGTTTTTTTGATGTTGAGCTTCAAGCCCAACCGTCGTGGTTGTCAAGGACATCGAGGTCTTTCTTGTATAGTTCTTCTGTGTATTCTTGCCATCTTTTCCTAATCTCTTCTGCTTCTGTTAGGTCCCTACCGTTTTTGTCCTTTATCATGGCCAGCTTTGCATGGAACGCTCCCTTGATTTCTCCAATTTTCTTGAAGAGATCTCTAGTCCTTCCCATTCTATTGTTTTCTTCTATTACTTTGCACTGTTCATTCAGGAAGGCCTCCTTATCTCTCCTTGCTGTTCTCTGGAAATCTGCGTTCAGTTGGGTAAATCTTTCCTTTTCGCCTTTGCCTTTCGCTTTCCTTCTTTCCTCTGCTATTTGTAAAGCCTCATCAGAAAGCCATTTTGCTTTCTTGCATTTCTTTTTCTTTGGTATGGTGGTGATTGCTGCCTCCTGTACAATGTCACGAACCTCCGTCCATAGTTCTTCAGGCACTCTATCTATCAAATCCAGACCCTTGAATCTATTCTTCACCTCTACTGTATATTCATCAGGGATGTGATCTAGGTCAAACCTGAATGGCCTCATGGTTTTCCCGATTTTCTTCAGTTTAAGTCTGAATTTTGCAATGAGTAGCTCATGATCTGAACCACAGTCAGCTCCAGGTCTTGTTTTTACTGACTGGATAGAGCTTCTCCATCTTTGACTGCAAATTATATAGTCAATCTGATTTCGGTGTTGCCCATCTGGTGATGTCCATGTGTAGAGTCGCCTCTTAGGTTGTTGGAAAAGGGTGTTCGCTATGACCAGTGTGTTCTCTTGACAAAACTCTGTTAACCTTTGCCCTGCTTCATTTTGCTTTCCAAGGCCAAACTTGTCTGTTATTCCGGTTACCTTTTGACTTCCTACTTTAGCATTCCAGTCCCCTATGATGATGAGGACATCATTTTTTGGTGTTAGTTCTATGAGGTGTTGTAGGTCTTCATAGAACCGGTCTACTTCAGCCTCTTCTGCATCAGTGGTTGGGGCATAGACTTGGATTACTGTGATGTTGAATGGTTTGCCTTGGAATCGGACAGAAATCATTCTGTCATTTTTGAGATTGTATCCCAGTACTGCCTTTTGCACTCTCTTGTTGACTATAAAGGCCACACCATTTTTTCTACGAGATTCCTGGCCACAGTAGTAGATATAATCGTCTTCTGAGTTAAATTCGCCCATCCCTGTCCACTTTAGTTCACTGATTCCTAAGATATCGATGTTCAGTCTTGCCATCTCATTTTTGACCACGTCAAGCTTACCTTGATTCATAGATCTTACATTCCAGGTTCCTACTCAATATTGTTCTTTGCAGCATCGGACTTTCCTTTCATCATCAGACACATCCACAACTGAGCGTCCTTTCGGCTTTGGCCCAGCCACTTCACTCTTTCTGGGGTTACTTGTACTTGCCCTCTGCTCTTCCTCAGTAGCATATTGGACACCTTCCGACCTGAGGGGCTCATCTTCTGGCATCATATCTTTTAGCCTTTTGATACTGTCCATGGGGTTTTCTTGGAAAACATACTGGAGTGGGTTGCCATTTCCTTCTCTAGGGGATCACGCTTGGTCTGAGTTCTCTGCTGTGGCCTGTCCGTCTTGGGTGGCCCTTCACGGCATAGCCCACAGCTTCATCGAACTACGCAATCCCCCTCACCACGACAAGGTAGTGATCCATGAGGGGATCACTTTTTATACCTGTGTTTAGTTCTACTGTTTTATTCCTGACAGTGCTGGTTGTGTTCTTTTGTTGCTTATTATATTTGTGTAGCTGATTTTATACTGATGTTACACCACCGATACTTTTGAAGGCCTGAATATACATATTTTAAAATAAATGGCTAATACAACTGATAATTTTGTGTAATAATTTTACTATTGCACTCTGACTGGATAATTAATCTTATTCTAAATTGGTTTAAAA